>NW_027516366.1:0-60391 GCF_048772815.1 Callospermophilus lateralis
GTCTACACTAGCAGTTTTTATATTTAAGTTTTGCTCGGTTCTCTCCTATATAGATAGATGAATTTGGAACTCTAAATCCAACATGGTTTGTAGTAGCTCTTTGAAACTTGACAAAAAAAAGGAGTTCTCAGATTTGCCTCTATGGTTTGTTTCCTCTTCAAGTAGCCCTAGGCACAGACTGTGGAAAAGCACTTTCATTGAGAGGGGTTGCCAAGCTTCTAAGAAATAACGAGTTTCCGAAATACCAGCAAATATTTTTTCACCCATCTTGATGATACTTGGTGGTAATGATCAGTACACAAATCCCACTTGGCTGACCAAATTTTGTTCTTCTAGGTTGAAGCGTTCGTCTACAGTAGCAGTTTTTGTATTTAAGTTTCCCTCGGTTCTCTCCTATATAGATAGATTAATTTGGAACTCTAAATCCAACATGGTTTGTAGTAGCTCTTTGAAACTTGACAAAATAAAGGAGTTCTCAGATTTGCCTCTATGGTTTGTTTCCTCTTCAAGTAGCCCTAGGCACAGACTGTGGAAAAGCACTTTCATTGAGAGGGGGTTGCCAAGCTTCTAAGAAATAACGAGTTTCCGAAATACCAGCAAATATTTTTTCAACCAATCTTGATGATACTTGGTGCTAATGATCAGTACACATATCCCACTTGGCTCACCAAATTTAGTTCTTCTAGGTTGAAGCGTTCGTGTACAGTAGCAGTTTTTATATTTAGGTTTCCCTCTGTTCTCTCCTATACAGATAGATGAATTTGGAACTCTAAATCCACCATGGTTTGTAGTAGCTCTTTGAAACTTGACAAAATAAAGGAGTTTTCAGTTTTGTCTCTATGGTTTGTTTCCTCTTCAAGTATCCCTAGGCACAGACTGTGGAAAGCACTTTCATTGAGATTGGTTGCCAAGCTTCTAAGAAATAACGAGTTTCCGAAATACCAGCAAATATTATTTCACACAACCTTTTTGATACTTGTGGTAATGATCAGTATACAAATCCCACTTGGCTCACCAAATTTTGTTCTTCTAGGTTGAAGCGTTCGCTACAGTAGCAGTTTTTATATTTAGGTTTCTCTCTGTTCTCTCCTATATAGATATTGAATTTGGAACTCTAAATCCAACAGGGTTTGTAGTAGCTCTTTGAAACTTGACAAAATAAAGGAGGTCTCAGATTTGTCTCTATGGTTTGTTTCCTCTTCAAGTAGCCTTAGGCACAGACTGTGGAAAAGCACTTTCATTGAGAGGGGTTGCCAAGCTTCTAAGAAATAACGAGTTTCAAAATACCAGCAAATATTTTTTCACCCAAATTTGATGATTCTTGGTGGTAATGATCAGTACACAAATCCCACTTGGCTCACCGAAATTTTGTTCTTCTAGGTTGAAAGCGTTCGTCTACAGTAGCAGTTTTTATATTTAAGTTTCCCTCGGTTCTCTCCTATATAGATTAGATGAATTTGGAACTCTAAATCCAACATGGTTTGTAGTAGCTCTTTGAAACTTGACAAAATAAAGGAGTTCTCAGATTTTTCTCTATGGTTTGTTTCCTCTTCAAGTAGCCCTAGGCACAGACTTTGGAAAAGCACTTTCATTGAGAGGGGTTGCCAAGCTTCTAAGAAATAACGATTTTCCGAAATACCAGCAAATATTTTTTCACCCAATCTTGATGATACTTGGAGCTAATGATCAGTACAGCAAATCCCACTTGGCTCACCAAATTTTGTTCTTCTTGGTTGAAGCGTTCGTCTACAGTAGCAGTTTTTATATTTAGGTTTCCCTCTGTTCTCTCCTAATATAGAAAGATGAATTTGGAACTCTAAATCCAACATGGTTTGTAGTAGCTCTTTGAAACTTGACAATTAAAGGAGTTCTCTGTTTTGTCTCTTATGGTTTGTTTCCTCTTCAAGTAGCCCTAGGCACAGACTGTGGAAAGCACTTTCATTGAGATGGGTTGCCAAGCTTCTAAGAAATAAACGAGTTTCCGAAATACCAGCAAATATTTTTTCACACAATCTTGTTGATACTTGGTGGTGATGATCAGTATACAATCCCACTTGGCTCACCAAATTTTGTTCTTCTAGGTTGAAGCGTTCGTCTACAGAAGCAGTTTTTATATTTAGTTTCTCTCTGTTCTCTCCTATATAGATAGATGAATTTGGAACTCTAAATCCAACAGGGTTTGTAGTAGCTCTTTGAAACTTGACAAAATAAAGAAGGTCTCAGATTTGTCTCTATGGTTTGTTTCCTCTTCAAGTAGCCCTAGGCACAGACTGTGGAAAACCACTTTCATTGAGAGGGGTTGCCAAGCTTCTAAGACATAACGAGTTTCAAAATACCAGCAAATATTTTTTCACCCAAATTTGATGATTCTTGGTGGTAATGATCAGTACACAAATCCCACTTGGCTCACGGAAATTTTGTTCTTCTAGTTTGAAGCTTTCGTCTACAGTAGCAGTTTTTATATTTAGGTTTCCCTTTGTTCTCTCATATATAGATAGGATGAATTTGGAACTCTAAATCCAACATGGTTTGTAGTAGCTCTTTGAAAGTTGACAAAAATAAAGGAGGTCTCAGATTTGTCTCTATGGTTTGTTTCCTCTTAAAGTAGCCCTAGGCACAGACTGTGGAAAGCACTTTCATTGAGATTGGTTGCAAAGCTTCTAAGAAATAACGAGTTTCGAAATACCAGCAAATATTTTTTCACCCAAATTTGATGCTTCTTGGTGGTAATGATCAGTACACAAATCCCACTTGGCTCACGAAATTTTGGTCTTCTAGGTTGAAGCGTTCTTCTACAGTAGCAGTTTTTATATTTAAGTTTCCCTCGGTTCTCTCCTATATAGATAGATGAATTTGGAACTCTAAATCCAACATGGTTTGTAGTAGCTCTTTGAAACTTGACAAAATAAAGGAGTTCTCCGATTTTTCTCTATGGTTTGTTTCCTCTTCAATTAGCCCTAGGCACAGACTGTGGAAAGCACTTTCATTGAGATGGGTTGCCAAGCTTCTAAGAAATAATGAGTTTCCGAAATACCAGCAAATATTTTTTCACACAATCTTGTTGATACTTGGTGGTAATGATCAGTACACAAATCCCACTTGGCTCACCAAATTTTGTTCTTCTAGGTTGAAGCGTTCGTCTACAGTAGCAGTTTTTATATTTAGGTTTCTCTCTGTTCTCTCCTATATAGAAAGATGAATTTGGAACTCTAAATCCAACAGGGTTTTGTAGTAGCTCTTTGAAACTTGACAAAATAAAGAAGGTCTCAGATTTGTCTCTATTTTTTGTTTCCTCTTCAAGTAGCCCTAGGCACGGACTGTGGAAAAGCACTTTAATTGAGAGGGGTTGCCAAGCTTCTAAGAAAAAACGAGTTTCGAAATACTAGCAAATATTTTTTCACCCCAAATTTGATGATTCTTGGTGGTAATGATCAGTACACAAATCCCACTTGCCTCACGAAATTTTGCTCTTCCAGTTTCAAGCTTTCGTCTACAGTAGCAGTTTTTATATTTAGGTTTCCCTTTGTTTCTCTCATATATAGATAGATGAATTTGGAACTCTAAATCCAACATGTTTTGTAGTAGCTCTTTGAAACTTGACAAAATAAAGGAGTTCTCAGATTTGCCTCTATGGTTTGTTTCCTCTTAAAGTAGCCCTAGGCACAGACTGTGGAATAGCAATTTCATTGAGAGGTGTTGCCAAGCTTCTAAGAAATAACGAGATTCCGAAATACCAGCAAATATTTTTTCACCCAATCTTGATGATACTTGGTGGTAATGATCAGTACACAAATCCCACTTGGCTTACCAAATTTTGTTCTTCTAGGTTGAAGCTTTCGTCTACAGTAGCAGTTTTATATTTAAGTTTCCCTCGGTTCTCTCCTATATAGATAGTTGAATTTGGAACCCTAAATCCAACATGGTTTGTAGTAGCTCTTTGAAACTTGACAAAATAAAGGAGTTCTCAGATTTGCCTCTATGGTTTGTTTCCTCTTCAAATAGCCCTAGGCACAGACTGTGGAAAAGGACTTTCATTGAGAGGGGTTGCCAAGCTTCTAAGGAATAACGAGTTTCCGAAATACCAGCAAATATTTTTTCACCCAATCTTGATGATACTTGTTGCTAATGATCAGTACACATATCCCACTTGGCTCACCAAATTTAGTTCTTTTAGGTAGAAGCGTTCGTGTACAGTAGCAGTTTTTATATTTAGGTTTCCCTCTGTTCTCTCCTATACAGATAGATGAATTTGGAACTCTAAATCCAACATGGTTTGTAGTAGCTCTTTGAAACTTGACAAAATAAAGGAGTTCTCAGTTTTGTCTCTATGGTTTGTTTCCTCTTCAAGTAGCCCTAGGCACAGACTGTGGAAAGCACTTTCATTGAGATTGGTTGCCAAGCTTCTAAGAAATAACGAGTTTCCGAAATACCAGCAAATATTATTTCACACAATCTTGTTGATACTTGGTGGTAATGATCTGTATACAAATCCCACTTGGCTCACCAAATTTTGTTCTTCTAGGTTGAAGCGTTCGCTACAGTAGCAGTTTTTATATTTAGGTTTCTCTCTGTTCTCTCCTATATAGATAGATGAATTTGGAACTCTAATCCAACATGGTTTGTAGTAGCTCTTTGAAACTTGACAAAATAAAGGAGGTCTCAGATTTGTCTCTATGGTTTGTTTCCTCTTCAAGTAGGCCGTAGGCACAGACTGTGGGAAAGCACTTTCATTGAGAGGGGTTGCCAAGCTTCTAAGAAATAACGAGTTTCGAAATACCAGCAAATATTTTTTCACCCAAATTTGATGATTCTTGGTGGTAATGATCAGTACACAAATCCCACTTGGCTCACGAAATTTTGTTCTTCTAGGTTGAAGCGTTCGTCTACATTAGCAGTTTTTATATTTAAGTTTCCCTCGGTTCTCTCCTATATAGATAGATGAATTTGGAACTCTAAATCCAACATGGTTTGTAGTAGCTCTTTGAAACTTGACAAAATAAAGGAGTTCTCAGATTTTTCTCTATGGTTTGTTTCCTCTTCAAGTAGCCCTAGGCACAGACTTTGGAAAAGCACTTTCATTGAGAGGGGTTGCCAAGCTTCTAAGAAATAAGGAGTTTCCGAAATACCAGCAAATATTTTTTCACCCAATCTTGATGATACTTGGAGCTAATGATCAGTACACAAATCCCACTTGGCTCACCAAATTTTGTTCTTTTTGGTTGAAGCGTTCGTCTACAGTAGCAGTTTTTATATTTAGTTTTCCCTCTGTTCTCTCCAATACATATAGATGAATTTGGAACTCTAAATCCAACATGGTTTGTAGTAGCTCTTTGAAACGTGACAAAATAAAGGAGTTCTCAGTTTTGTCTCTATGGTTTGTTTCCTCTTCAAGTAGGCCTAGGCACAGACTGTGGAAAGCACTTTCATTGAGATGGGTTGCCAAGCTTCTAAGAAATAACGAGTTTCCGAAATACCAGCAAATATTTTTTCACACAATCTTGTTGATACTTGGTCGTAATGATCAGTATATAAATCCCACTTGGCTCACCAAATTTTGTTCTTCTAGGTTGAAGCGTTCGTCTACAGTAGCAGTTTTTATATTTAGGTTTCTCTCTGTTCTCCCCTATATAGATAGATGAATTTGGAACTCTAAATCCAACATGGTTTGTAGTAGCTCTTTGAAACTTGACAAAATAAAGGAGGTCTCAGATTTGTCTCTATGGTTGTTTCCTCTTCAAGTAGCCCTAGGCACAGACTGTGGAAAAGCACTTTCATTGAGAGGGGTTGCCAAGTTCTAAGAAATAACGATTTTCGAAATACCAGCAAATATTTTTTCACCCAAATTTGATGATTCTTGGTGGTAATGATCAGTACACAAATCCCACTTGGCTCACGAGATTTTGTTCTTCTAGTTTGAAGCTTTCGTCTACAGTAGCAGTTTTTATATTTAGGTTTCCCTTTGTTCTCTCATATATAGATAGATGAATTTGGAACTCTAAATCCAACCTGTTTTGTAGTAGCTCTTTGAAACTTGACAAAATAACGGAGTTCTCATTTTCGTCTCTATGGTTTGTTTCCTCTTCAAGTAGCCCTAGGCACAGACTGTGGAATAGCACTTTCATTGAGAGGGGTTGCCAAGCTTCTAAGAAATAACGAGTTTCCGAAATACCAGCAATATTTTTTCACCCAATCTTGATGGTACTTGGTGGTAATGATCAGTACACAAATCCCACTTGCCTTACCAAATTTTGTTCTTCTAGGTTGAAGCGTTCGTCTACAGTAGCAGTTTTTATATATAGGTTTCCCTCTGTTCTCTCCCATATAGATAGATGAATTTGGAACTCTAAATCCAACATGGTTTGTAGTAGCTCTTTGAAACTTGACAAAATAAAGGAGTTCTCAGTTTTGTCTCTATGGTTTGTTTCCTCTTCATGTAGCCCTAGGCACAGACTGTGGAAAAGCACTTTCATTGAGAGGTGTTGCCAAGCTTCTAAGAAATTACGAGTTTCCGAAATACCAGCAAATATTTTTTCACTCAATCTTGATGATACTTGGTGCTAATGATCAGTACACAAATCCCACTTGGCTCACCAAATTTTGTTCTTCTCAGTTGAAGCGTTCGTCTACAGTAGCAGTTTTTATATTTAGGTTTCCCTCTGTTCTCTCCTTATAGAAAGATGAATTTGGAACTATAAATCCAACATGGTTTGTAGTAGCTCTTTGAAACTTGACAAAATAAAGAGTTCTCAGTTTTGTCGCTATGGTTTGTTTCCTCTTCAAGTAGCCCTTGGTTCAGACTGTGGAAAAGCACTTTAATTGAGAGGGGTTCCCAAGTTTCTAAGAAATAACGAGTTTCCGAAATACCAGCAAATATTTTTTCACCCAATCTTGTTGATACTTGGTGGTAATGATCAGTACACAAATCCCACTTCGCTCACCAAATTTTGTTCTTCTAGGTTGAAGCGTTCGCTACAGTAGCAGTTTTTATATTTAGGTTTCTCTCTGTTCTCTCCTATATAGATAGATGAATTTGAAACTCTATATCCAACATTGTTTGTAGTAGCTCTTTGAAACTTGACAAAATAAAGGAGGTCTCAGATTTGTCTCTATGGTTTGTTTCCTCTTCAAGTAGCCCTAGGCACAGACTGTGGAAAGCACTTTCATTGAGAGGGGTTGCCAAGCTTCTAAGAATAACAAGTTTCTGAAATACCAGCAAATATTTTTCACCCAATCTTGATGATACTTGGTGGTAATGATCAGTACACAAATCCCACTTGGCTCACCCAAATTTTGTTCTTCTATGTTGAAGCGTTCGTCTACAGTAGCAGTTTTTATATTTAGGTTTCCCTCTGCTCTCTCATATATAGATAGATGAATTTGGAACTCTAAATCCAACATGGTTTGTAGTAGCTCTTTGAAACTTGACAAAATAAGGAGTTCTCAGATTTGCCTCTAAGGTTTGTTTCCTCTTAAAGTAGCCCTAGGCACAGACTGTGCAATAGCACTTTCATTGAGAGGGGTTGCCAAGCTTCTAAGAAATAACGAGTTTCCGAAATACCAGCAAATATTTTTTAACCCAATCTTGATGATACTTGGTGGTAATGATCAGTACACAAATCCCACTTGGCTTTCCAAATTTTGTTCTTCTAGGTTGAAGCGTTCGTCTACAGTAGCAGTTTTTATATTTAAGTTTCCCTCGGTTCTCTCCTATATAGATAGATGAATTTGGAACTCTAAATCCAACATGGTTTGTAGTAGCTCTTTGAAACTTGACAAAATAAAGGAGTGCTCAGTTTTGTCAATATGGTTTGTTTCCTCTTCAAGTAGCCCTAGGCACAGACTGTGGGAAAGCACTTTCATTGAGAGGTGTTGCCAAGCTTCTAAGAAATTACGAGTTTCCGAAATACCAGCAAATATTTTTTCACCCAATCTTGTTGATACTTGGTGCTAATGATCAGTACACAAATCCCACTTGGCTCACCAAATTTTGTTCTTCTAAGTTGAAGCGTTCGTCTACAGTAGCAGTTTTTATATTTAGGTTTCCCTCTGTTCTCTCCTTATAGAAAGATGAATTTGGAACTATAAATCCAACATGGTTTGTAGTAGCTATTTGAAATTTGACAAAATAAAGGAGTTCTCAGTTTTGTCGCTATGGTTTGTTTCCTCTTCAAGTAGCCCTAGGCACAGACTGTGGAAAAGCACTTTAATTGATAGGGGTTCCCAAGTTTCTAAGAAATAACGAGTTTCCGAAATACCAGCAAATATTTTTTCAACCCAATCTTGTTGATACTTGGTGGTAATGATCAGTACACAAATCCCACTGGCTCACCAAATTTTGTTCTTCTAGGTTGAAGCGTTCGCTACAGTAGCAGTTTTTATATTTAGGTTTCTCTCTGTTCTCTCCTATATAGATAGATGAATTTGGAACTCTAAATCCAACATGGTTTGTAGTAGCTCTTTGAAACTTGACAAAATAAAGGAGTTCTCAGATTTGCCTCTAAGGTTTGTTTCCTCTTAAAGTAGCCCTAGGCACAGACTGTGGAATAGCACTTTCATTGAGAGGGGTTGCCAAGCTTCTAAGAAATAACGAGTTTCCGAAATACCAGCAAATATTTTTTAACCCAATCTTGATGATACTTGGTGGTAATGATCAGTACACAAATCCCACATGGCTTTCCAAATTTTGTTCTTCTAGGTTGAAGCGTTCGTCTACAGTAGCAGTTTTTATATTTAAGTTTCCCTCGTTTCTCTCCTATATAGATAGATGAATTTGGAACTCTAAATCCAACATGGTTTGTAGTAGCTCTTTGAAACTTGACAAAATAAAGGAGTTCTCAGTTTTGTCTCTATGGTTTGTTTCCTCTTCAAGTAGCCCTAGGCACAGACTGTGGAAAAGCACTTTCATTGAGAGGGGTTGCCAAGCTTCTAAGAAATTACGAGTTTCCGAAATACCAGCAAATATTTTTTCACCCAATCTTGATGATACTTGGAGCTAATGATCAGTACACAAATCCCACTTGGCTCACCAAATTATGTTCTTCTAGGTTGAAGCGTTCGTCTACAGTAGCAGTTTTTATATTTAGGTTTCCCTCTGTTCTCTCCTATATAGAAAGATGTATTTGGAACTCTAAATCCAACATGGTTTGTAGTAGCTATTTGAAACTTGACAAAATAAAGGAGTTCTCAGTTTTGTCTCTATGGTTTGTTTCCTCTTCAAGTAGCCCTATGCACAGACTGTGGAAAAGCACTTTCATTGAGAGGGGTCGCCAAGCTTGTAAGAAATAAAGAGTTTCGAAAAAACAGCAAATACTTTTTCACCCAAATTTGATGATTCTTGGTGGTAATGATCAGTACACAAATCCCACTTGGCTCACGAAATTTTGTTCTTCTAGTTTGAAGCTTTCGTCTACAGTAGCAGTTTTTATTTAGGTTTCCCTTTGTTCTCTCGTATTTAGATAGATGAATTTGGAACTCTAAATCCAACATGGTTTGTAGTAGCTCTTTGAAAATTGACAAAATAAAGGAGTTCTCAGTTTTGTCTCTATGGTTTGTTTCCTCTTCAAGTAGCCCTAGGCACAGACTGTGGAAAGCACTTTCATTGAGAGGGGTTGCCAAGCTTCTAAGAAATAACGAGTTTCCGAAATACCAGCAAATATTTTTTCACCCAATCTTGATGATACTTGGTGGTAATGATCAGTACACAAATCCCACTTGGCTCACCAAATTTTGTTCTTCTAAGTTGAAGCGTTCGTCTACAGTAGCAGTTTTTATATTTAGGTTTCCCTCTGTTCTCTCCTTATAGAAAGATGAATTTGGAACTATAAATCCAACATGGTTTGTAGTAGCTCTTTGAAACTTGACAAAATAAAGGAGTTCTCAGTTTTGTCGCTATGGTTTGTTTCCTCTTCAAGTAGCCCTAATCACAGACTTTGGAAAAGCACTTTAATTGAGAGGGGTTCCCAAGTTTCTAAGAAATAATGAGTTTCCGAAATACCAGCAAATATTTTTTTCACCCAATCTTGTTGATACTTGGTGGTAATGATCAGTACACAAATCCCACTTGGCTCACCAAATTTGGTTCTTCTAGGTTGAAGCGTTCGCTACAGTAGCAGTTTTTATATTTAGGTTTCACTCTGTTCTCTCCTACATAGAAAGATGAATTTGGAACTCTAAATCCAACATGGTTTGTAGTCGCTCTTTGAAACTTGACAAAATAAAGGAGTTCTCAGATTTGCCTCTATGGTTTGTTTCCTCTTAAAGTAGCCCTAGGCACAGACTGTGGAATAGCACTTTCATTGAGAGGGGTTGTCAAGCTTCTAAGAAATAACGAGTTTCCGAAATACCAGCAAATATTTTTTAACCCAATCTTGATGATACTTGGTGGTAATGATCAGTACACAAATCCCACTTGGCTTTCCAAATTTTGTTCTTCTAGGTTGAAGCGTTCGTCTACAGTAGCAGTTTTTATATTTAAGTTTCCCTCGGTTCTCTCCTATATAGATAGATGAATTTGGAACTCTAAATCCAACATGGTTTGTAGTAGCTCTTTGAAACTTGACAAAATAAAGGAGTTCTCAGTTTTGTCTCTATGGTTTGTTTCCTCTTCAAGTAGCCCTAGGCACAGACTGTGGAAAAGCACTTTCATTGAGAGGGGTTGCCAAGCTTCTAAGAAGTAACGAGTTTCCGAAATACCAGCAAATATTTTTTCACCCAAATTGATGATTCTTGGTGGTAATGATCAGTACACAAATCCCACTTGGCTCACGAAATTTTGTTCTTCTAGTTTGAAACTTTCGTCTACAGTAGCAGTTTTTATATTTAGGTTTCACTCTGTTCTCTCGTATATAGTTAGATGAATTTGGAACTCTAAATCCAACATGGTTTGTAGTAGCTCTTTGAAACTTGACAAAATAAAGGAGTTCTCAATTTTGTCTCTATGGTTTGTTTCCTCTTCAAGTAGCCCTAGGCCCAGACTGTGGAAAAGCACTTTCATTGAGAGGGGTTGCCAAGCTTCTAAGAAATAACGAGTTACCGAAATATCAGCAAATATTTTTTCACCCAATCTTGATGATACTTGGTGCTAATGATCAGTACACAAATCCCACTAGGCTCACCAAATTTTGTTCTTCTAAGTTGAAGCGTTCGTCTACAGTAGCAGTTTTTATATTTAGGTTTCCCTCTGTTCTCTCCTTATAGAAAGATGAATTTGGAACTATAAATCCTACATGGTTTGTAGTAGCTCTTTGAAACTTGACAAAATAAAGGAGTTCTCAGTTTTGTCGCTATGGTTCGTTTCCTCTTCAAGTAGCCCTAGGCACAGACTGTGGAAAAGCACTTTAATTGAGAGGGGTTCCCAAGTTTCTAAGAAATAACGAGTTTCCGAAATACCAGCAAATATTTTTTCACCCAATCTTGTTGATACTTGGTGGTAATGATCAGTACACAAATCCCACTTGGCTCACCAAATTTTGTTCTTCTAGGTTGAAGCGTTCGTCTACAGTAGCAGTTTTTATATTTAGGTTTCCCTCTGTTCTCTCCTTATAGAAAGATGAATTTGGAACTCTAAATCCAACATGGTTTGTAGTAGCTCTTTGAAACTTGACAAAATAAAGGAGTTCACTGTTTTATCTCTATGGTTTGTTTCCTCTTCAAGTAGCCCTAGGCACAGACTGTGGAAAAGCACTTTCATTGAGAGGGTTGCCAAGCTTCTAAGAAATTACGAGTTCCCGAAATACCAGCAAATATTTTTTCACCCAATCTTGATGATACTTGGAGCTAATGATCAGTACACAAATCCCACTTGGCTCACCAAATTTTGTTCTTCTAGGTTGAAGCGTTCGTCTACAGTAGCAGTTTTTATATTTAGGTTTCCCTCTGTTCTCTCCTATATAGAAAGATGAATTTGGAACTCTAAATCCAACATGGTTTGTAGTAGCTCTTTGAAACTTGACAAAATAAAGAGTTCTCAGTTTTGTCTCTATGGTTTGTTTCTTCTTCAAGTAGCCCTAGGCACAGACTGTGAAAAGCACTTTCATTGAGAGGGGTTGCCAAGCTTCTAAGAAATTAAGAGTTTCCGAAATACCAGCATTGAGAGGGGTTGCCAAGCTTCTAAGAAATAACGAGTTTCCGAAATACCAGCAAATATTTTTTCACCCAATCTTGATGATACTTGGTGGTAATGATCAGTACACAAATCCCACTTGGCTTACCAAATTTTGTTCTTCTAGGTTGAAGCGTTCGTCTACAGTAGCAGTTTTTATATTTAGGTTTCCCTCTGTTCTCTCCTATACAGATAGATGAATTTGGAACTCTAAATCCAACATGGTTTGTAGTAGCTCTTTGAAACTTGACAAAATAAAGGAGTTCTCAGTTTGGTCTCTCTGGTTTGTTTCCTCTTCAAGTAGCCCTAGGAACAGACTGTGGAAAAGCACTTTCATTGAGATGGGTTGCCAAGCTTCTAAGAAATATCGAGTTTTCGAAATACCAGCAAATATTTTTTCACCCAAACTTGATGATACTTGGTGGTAATGATCAGCACACAAATCCTACTTGGCTCACCAAATTTTGTTCATCTAGGATGAAGCATTCGTGTACAGTAGCAGTTTATATATTTAGGTTTCCCTCTGTTCTCTCCTATATAGATAGATGAATTTGGAACTCTAAATCCAACATGGATTGTAGTAGCTCTTTGAAACTTGACAAAATAAAGGAGTTCTCAATTTTGTCTCTATGGTTTGTTTCCTCTTCAAGTAGCCCTAGGCACAGACTGTGGAAGCACTTTCTTTGAGAGTGGTTGCCAGGCTTCTAAGAAATAACGAGTTTCCAAAATACCAGCAAATATTTTTCTCCCAATCTTGATGATACTTGGTGGTCATGATCAGTACACTAATCCCACTTGGCTCATCAAATTTTGTTCTTCTAGGTTGAAGCGTTCTTCTACAGTAGCAGTTTTTATATTTAGGTTTCCCTCTGTTCTCTCCTATATAGATAGATGAATTTGGAACTCTAACTCCAACATGGATTGTAGTAGCTCTTTGAAACTTGACAAAATAAAGGAGTTCTCAGTTTTGTCTCTATGGTTTGTTTCCTCTTCAAGTAGCCCTAGGCACACACTGTGGATAAGCACTTTCATTGAGAGGGGTTGCCAAGCTTCTAAGAAATAACGAGTTTCCGAAATACCAGCAAATATTTTTCACCAATCTTGATGATACTTGGTGGTAATGATAAGTACACAGATCCCACTTGGCTCACCCAATTTTGTTCTTCTAGGTTGAAGCGTTCGTCTATAGTAGCAGTTTTTATATTTAGGTTTCACTCTGTTCTCTCATATGTAGGTAGATGAATTTGGAACTCTAAATCCAACATGGTTTGTAGTAGCTCTTTGAAACTTGACAAAATAAAAGTGTTCTCAGTTTTGTCTCTATGGATTGTTTCCTCTTCAAGTAGCCCTAGGCACACACTGTGTAAAAGCACTTTCATTGAGAGGGGTTGACAAGCTTCTAAGAAATAACGAATTTCCGAAATACCAGCTAATATCTTTTCACCCAATCTGGATGATACTTGTTGCTAATGATCAGTACACAAATCCCACTTGGCTCACCAAATTTGGTTCTTCTAGGTTGAAGCATTTGTCTACAGTAGCAGTTTTTATATTTAGGTTTCCCTATGTTCTCTCCTATAGAGATAGATGAATTTGGAACACTAAATCCAACATGGTTTGTAGTAGCTCTTTGAAACTTGACAAAATAAAGGAGTTCTCAGTTTTGTCGCTATGGTTTGTTTCCTCTTCAAGTAGCCCTAGGCACAGACTGTGGAAAAGCACTTTCATTGAGAGTGGTTGCCAAGCTTCTAAGAAATATCGAGTTTCCGAAATACCAGCAAATATTTTTTCACCCAATCTTGATGATACTTGTTGCTAATGATCAGTACACAGATCCCACTTGGCTCACCGATTTTGTTCTTCTAGGTTGAAGCGTTCGTCTACAGTAGCAGTTTTTATATTTAGGTTTCACTCTGTTCTCTCATATATAGGTAGATGATTTTGGAACTCTAAATCCAACATGGTTTGTAGTAGCTCTTTGAAACTTGACAAAAATAAAGGAGTTCTGAGTTTTTTCTCTATGGTTTGTTTTCTCTTCAAGTTGCCCTAGGCACAGACTGTGGAAAAGCACTTTCATTGAGAGTGGTTGCCAAGCTTCTAAGAAATAACGAGTTTCCGAAATACCAGCAAATATTTTTTCACCCAATCTTGATGATACTTGTTGCTAATGACCAGTACACAAATCCCACATGGCTCACCAAATTTTGTTCTTCTAGGTTGAAGCGTTCGTCTACAGTAGCAGTTTTTATATTTAGGTTTCTCTCTGTTCTCTCCTATACAGAGATGAATTTGGAACTCTAATTCCAACATGGATTGTAGTAGCTCTTTGGAACTTGACAAACTAAAGTAGTTCTCAGTTTTGTCTCTATGGTTTGTTTCTTCTTCAAGTAGCCCTAGGCACAGACTGTGGAAGCACTTTCATTGATAGTGGTTGCCAGACTTCTAAGAAATAACGATTTTCCAAAATACCAGCAAATATTTTTTCACCCAATCTTGATGATACTTGGTGGACATGATCAGTACACAAATCCCACTTGGCTCACCAAATTTTGTT
The DNA here is from genome assembly GCF_048772815.1 of Callospermophilus lateralis. Taxonomy (NCBI): domain Eukaryota; kingdom Metazoa; phylum Chordata; class Mammalia; order Rodentia; family Sciuridae; genus Callospermophilus; species Callospermophilus lateralis. Next base: position 14,655 of record NW_027516366.1, read on the forward strand.
CTTCTAGGTTGAAGCGTTCGTCTACAGTAGATGTTTTTATATTTAGGTTTCCCTCTGTTCTCTCCTATATAGATAGATGAATTTGGAACTCTAAATCCAACATGGATTGTAGTAGCTCTTTGAAACTTGACAAACTAAAGAGTTCTCAGTTTTGTCTCTATGGTTTGTTTCTTCTTCAAGTAGTCCTAGGCACAGACTGTGGAAGCACTTTCATTGAGATGGGTTGCCAGGCATCTAAGAAATAACGAGTTTCCAAAATACCAGCAAATATTTTCACCCAATCTTGATGATACTTGGTGGTAATGATCAGTACAGATCTCACCTGGCTCAACAAATTTTGTTCTTCTAGGTTGAAGCGTTCGTTTACAGTAGCAGTTTTTATATTTAGGTTTCACTCTGTTCTCTCATATAAAGATAGATGAATTTGGAACTCTAAATACAACATGGTATGTAGTAGCTCTTTGAAACTTGACAAAATAAATGAGTTCTCAATTTTGTCTCTATGGTTTGTTTCCTCTTCAAGTAGCCCTAGTCACAGACTGTGGAAAAGCACTTTCATTGAGAAGGGTTGCCAAGCTTCTAAGAAATTACGAGTTTCCGAAATACCAGCAAATATTTTTTCACCCAATCTTGATGATACTTGGTGGTAATGATCAGAACACAAATACCACTTTGCTCACCAAATTTTGTTCTTCTAGGTTGAAGCGTTCGTCTACAGTAGCAGTTTTTATATTTAAGTTTCCCTCTGTTCTCTCCTGTATAGATAGATCAATTTGGAACTCTAAATCCAACATGGTTTTTAGTAGCTCTTTGAAACATGAAAAAGTAAAGGAGTTCTCAGTTTTGTCTCTATGGATTGTTTCCTCTTCAAGTAGCCCTAGGCACACACTGTGGAAAAGCACTTTCATTGAGAGGGGTTGCCAAGCTTCTAAGAAATAACGAGTTTCCGAAATACCAGCAAATATTTTTTCACCCAATCTTGATGATACTTGTTGCTAATGATCAGTACACAAATCCCACTTGGCTCACCAAATTTTGTTCTTCTAGGTTGAAGTGTTCGTCTACACTAGCTGTTTTTATATTTAGGTTTCACTCTGTTCTCTCCTATATAGATAGATGAATTTGGAACTCTAAATCCAACATGGATTGTAGTAGCTCTTTGAAACTTGACAAAATAAAGGAGTTCTCAGTTTTGTCTCTATGGTTTGTTTCCTCTTCAAGTAGCCCTAGTCACAGACTGTGGAAAAGCACTTTCATTGAGAGGGGTTGCCAAGCTTCTAAGAAATTACGAGTTTCCGAAATACCATCAAATATTTTTTCACCCAATCATGATGATACTTGGTGGTAATGACCAGTACACAAATACCACTTGGCTCACCAAATTTTGTTCTTCTAGGTTGAAGCGTTCGTCTACAGTAGCAGTTTTTATATTTAGGTTTCCCTCTGTTCTCTCCTATATAGATAGATGAATTTGGAACTCTAAACCCAACATGGATTGTAGTAGCTCTTTGAAACTTGACAAAATAAAGGAGTTCTCAGTTTTGAGTCTATAGTTTGTTGCCTCTTCAAGTAGCCCTAGGCACAGACTGTGGAAAAGCACTTTCATTGAGAGTGGTTGCCAAGCTTCTAAGAAATTACAAGTTTCCGAAATACCAAGAAATATTTTTTCACCCAAACTTGATGATACCTGGTGGTAATGATCAGTACACAAATTTCACTTGGCTCACCAAATTTTGTTCGTCTAGGTTGAAGCGTTCGTCTACAGTAGCAGTTTTTATACTTAGGTTTCTCTCTGTTCTCTCCTATATAGATAGATGAATTTGGAACTCTAAATCCAACATGGATTGTAGTAGCTCTTTGAAACTTGACAAAATAAAGGAGTTCTCAGTTTTGTCTCTACGGTTTGTTTCTTCTTCAAGTAGCCCTAGGCACACACTGTGGAGAAGCACTTTCATTGAGAGGGGTTGCCAAGCTTCTAAGAAATAACGAGTTTCCGAAATACCAGCAAATATTTTTTCACCCAATCTTGATGATACTTGGTGGTAATGATCAGTACACAAATCCCACATGGCTCACCAAATTTTGTTCTTCTAGGTTGAAGCGTTCGTCTACAGTAGCAGTTTTTATATTTAGGTTTCCCTCTGTTCTCTCCTATATAGATAGATGAATTTGGAACTCTAAATCCAACATGGATTGTAGTAGCTCTTTGAAACTTGACACAATAAAGGAGTTTTCAGTTTTGTCTCTATGGTTTGTTTCCTCTTCAAGTGGCCCTAGGCACAGACTGTGGAAAAGCACTTTCATTGAGAGGGGTTGCCAAGCTTCTAAGAAATAACGAGTTTCAAAAATACCAGCAAATATTTTTTCACCCAATCTTGATGATACTTGGTGGTAATGATCAGTACACAGATCCCACCTGGCTCACCAAATTTTGTTCTTCTAGGTTGAAGCGTTCGTTTACAGTAGCACTTTTTATATTTAGGTTTCACTCTGTTCTCTCATATATAGAGAGATGAATTTGAAACTCTAAATCCAACATGGGATGTAGTAGCTCTTTGAAACTTGACAAAATAAAGGAGTTCTCAGTTTTGTCTCTATGGTTTGTTTCCTCTTCAAGTAGCCCTAGTCACAGACTGTGGAAAAGCACTTTCATTGAGAGGGGTTGCCAAGCTTCTAAGAAATTACGAGTTTCCGAAATACCAGCAAATATTTTTTCACCCAATCTTGATGATACTTGGTGGTAATGATAAGTACACAGATCCCACTTGGCTCACCAAATTTTGTTCTTCTAGGTTGAAGCGTTCGTCTACAGTAGCAGTTTTTATATTTAGGTTTCACTCTGTTCTCTCCTATATAGATAGATGAATTTGGAACTCTAAATCCAACATGGTTTATAGTAGCTCTTTGAAACTTGACAAAATAAAGTAGTTCTCAGTTTTGTCTCTATGGTTTGTTTCCTCTTCAAGTAGCCGTAGGCCCAGACTGTGGAAAAGCACTTTCATTGAGAGGGGTTGACAAGCTGCTGTGAAATAACGATTTTCCGAAACACCAGCATATATGTTTTCACCCAATCTTGATGATACTTGGTGATAATGATCAGTACACAAATACCATTTGGCTCACCAAATTTTGTTCTTCTAGGTTGAAGCGTTCGTGTACAATAGCAGTTTTTATATTTAGGTTTCTCACTGTTCTCTCCTATATAGATAGATGAATTTGGAACTCTAAAACCAATATGGATTGTAGTAGCTCTTTGAAACTTGACAAAATAAAGGAGTTCTCAGTTTTGTCTCTATGGTTTGTTTCCTCTTCAAGTAGCCCTAGGCACAGACTGTGGAAGCACTTTCATTGAGATGGGTTGCCAAGCTTCTAAGAAATAACGAGTTTCCAAAATACCAGCAAATATTTTTTCACCCAATCTTGATGATACTTGGTGGTAATGATCAGTACAAAAATCCCACTTGGCTCACCACATTATGTTCTTCTAGGTTGAAGCGTTCTTCTACAGTAGCAGTTTTTATATTTATGTTTCACTCTGTTCTCTCCTGTATAGATAAATGAATTTGGAACTGAAATTCAACATGGTTTGTAGTAGCTCTTTGAAACTTGACAAAATAAAGGAGTTCTCAGTTTTGTCTCTATGGTTTGTTTTCTCTTCAAGTAGCCCTAGGCACACACTGTGGAAAAGCACTTTCATTGAGAGGGGTTGCCAAGCTTCTAAGAAATAACGAGTTTCCGAAACACCAGCAAATATTTTTTCACAAATCTTGATGATACTAGGTGGTAATGATAGTACACAAATCCCACTTGGCTCACCAAATTTTGTTCTTCTAGGTTGAAGCGTTCGTCTACAGTAGCAGTTTTTATATTTAGGTTTCCCTCTGTTCTCTCCTATATAGATAGATGAATTTGGAATTCTAAATCCAACATGGTTTATAGGAGCTCTTTGAAACTTGACAAAAAAAAGGAGTTCTGAGTTTTGTCACTATGGTTTGTTTTCTCTTCAAGTAGCCCTAGGCACAGACTGTGGAAAAGCACTTTCATTGAGAGGGGTTGCCAAGCTTCTAAGAAATAACGAGTTTCCGAAATACCAGCAAATATTTTTTCACCCAATCTTGATGATACTAGGTGGTAATGATTAGTACACAAATCCCACTTGGCTCACCAAATTTTGTTCTTCTAGGTTGAAGCGTTCGTCTACAGTAGCAGTTTTTATATTTATGTTTCCCTCTGTTCTCTCCTATATAGATAGATGAATTTGGAACTCTAAATCCAACATGGTTTATAGTAGCTCTTTGAAACTTGACAAAATAAATGAGTTCTCAGTTTTGTCTCTATGGTTTGTTTCCTCCTCAAGTAGCCCTAGGCACAGACTGTGGAAGCACTTTCATTGAGATGGGTTGCCAAGCTTCTAAGAAATAACGAGTTTCCAAAATACCAGCAAACATTTTTTCACCCAATATTGATGATACTTGGTGGTAATGATCAGTACAAAAATCCCACTTGGCTCACCAATTTATGTTCTTCCAGGTTGAAGCGTTCGTCTACAGTAGCAGTTTTTATATTTAGGTTTTACTCTGTTCTCTCATATAAAGAAAGATGAATTTGGAACACTAAATCCAACATGGTTTGTAGTAGCTCTTTGAAACTTGACAAAATAAAGGAGTTCTCAGTTTTGTCTCTATGGTTTGTTTCCTCTTCAAGTAGCCCTAGGCACAGACTGTGGAAGCACTTTCATTGAGAGGGGTTGCCAAGCTTCTAAGAAATAACGAGTTTCCAAAATACCAGCAAATATTTTTTCACCCAATCTTGATGATACTTGGTGGTAATGATCAGTACACGAATCCCACTTGGCTCCCCAAATTTATTCTTCTAGGTTGAAGCGTTCGTCAACAGTAGCAGTTTTTATATTTAGGTTTCTCTCTGTTCTCTCTTAGGTAGATAGATAAATTTGGAACTCTAAATCCAACATGGATTGTATAGCTCTTTGAAACTTGATAAAATAAAGGAGTTCTCAGTTTTGTCTCTATGGATTGTTTCCTCTTCAAGTAGCCCTAGGCACAGACTGTGGAAAAGCACTTTCATTGAGAGGGATTGCCAAGCTTCTAAGAAATAACGAGTTTCCGAAATACCAACAAATATTTTTTCACCCAATCTTGATGATACTTGTTGGTAATTATCAGTACACAGATCCGACTTGGCTCACCAAATTTTGTTCTTCTTGGTTGAAGCGTTCGTTTACAGTAGCAGTTTTTATATTTAGGTTTCACTCTGTTCTCTCATATATAGATAGATGAATTTGGAACTCTAAATCCAACATGGTTTGTAGTAGCTCTTCGAAACTTGACAAAATAAAGGAGTTCTCAGTTTTGTCTCTATGGTTTGTTTCCTCTTCATGTAGCCCTAGGCACAGACTGTGGAATGCACTTTCATTGAGATGGGTTGCCAAGCTTCTAAGAAATAACGAGTTTCCAAAATACCAGCAAATGTTTTTTCACCCAATCTTGATGATACTTGGTGGTCATGATCAGTACACAAATCCCACTTGGCTCACCAAATTTTGTTCTTCTAGGTTGAAGCGTTCGTCTACAGTAGCAGTTTTTATATTTAGGTTTCTCTCTGTTCTCTCCTATATAGATAGTTGAATTTGGAACTCTAAATCCAACATGGATTGTAGTAGCTCTTTGAAACTTGACAAACTAAAGGAGTTCTCAGTTTTGTCTCTATGGTTTGTTTCCTCTTCAAGTTGCCCTAGTCACAGACTGTGGAAAAGCACTTTCATTGCGAGGGGTTGCCAAGCTTCTAAGAAAATATGAGTTTCCGAAATACCAGCAAATATTTTTTCACCCAATCTTGATTATACTTGGTGATAATGATCAGTACACAAATCCCACTTGGCTCACCAAATTTTGTTCTTCTAGGTTGAAGAGTTCGTCTACAGTAGCAGTTTTTATATTTAGGTTTCCCTCTGTTCTCTCCTGTATAGATAGATGAATTTGGAACTCTAAATCCAACATGGTTTGTAGTAGCTCTTGAAACTTGACAAAATAAACGAGTCCTCAGTTTTGTCTCTATGGATTGTTACCTCTTCAATTAGCCCGAGGCACACTCTGTGGAAAAGCACTTTCATTGAGAGGGGTTGCCAAGTTTCTAAGAAATAAAGAGTTTCCGAAATACCAGCAAATATTTTTCACCCAATCTTGATGATACTTGTTGCTAATGATAAGTACACAAATCCCACTTGGCTCACCAAATTTTGATCTTTTAGGTTGAAGCTTCGCCTACAGTAGCAGTTTTAAATTTAGGTTTCCCTCTGTTCTCTCCTGTATAGATAGATGAATTTGGAACTCTAAATCCAACATGGTTTGTAGTAGCTCTTTGAAACTTGACAAAATAAAGGAGTTCTCAGTTTTGTCTCTATGTATTGTTACCTCTTCAATTAGCCCTAGGCACACTCTGTGGAAAAGCACTTTCATTGAGAGGGGTTGCCAAGTTTCTAAGAAATAAAGAGTTTCCGAAATACCAGCAAATATTTTTTCACCCAATCTTGATGATACTTGTTGCTAATGATAAGTACACAAATCCCACTTGGCTCACCAAATTTTGATCTTCTAGTTTGAAGCGTTCGTCTACAGTAGCAGTTTTTATTCAGGTTTCTCTCTGTTCTCTCCTATATAGATAGATGAATTTGGAACTCTAAATCCAACATGGATTGTAGTAGCTCTTTGAAACTTGACAAAATACAGGAGTTCTCAGTTTTTTCTCTATAGTTTGTTTCCTCTTCAAGTAGCAATAGGCACAGACTGTGGAAGCACTTTCATTGAGATGGGTTGCCAAGCTTCTAAGAAATAACGAGTTTCCAAAATACCAGCAAATATTTTTTCACTCAATCTTGATGATACTTTGTGGTAATGATCAGTACACAAATCCCACTTGGCTCACCAAATTTTGTTCTTCTAGGTTGAAGCGTTCGTCTACAGTAGCAGTTTTTATATTTAGGTTTCCCTCTGTTTTCTCCTGTATAGATAGATGAATATGGAACTCTAAATCCAACATGGTTTGTAGTAGCTCTTTGAAACTTGAGAAATAAAGGAGTTCTCAGTTTTGTATCTATGGATTGTTTCCTCTTCAATTATCCCTAGGCACACACTGTGGAAAAGCACTTTCATTGAGAGGGGTTGCCAGGCTTCTAAGAAATTACGAGTTTTCGAAATACCAGCAAATATTTTTTCCCCAATCTTCATGATACTTTTTGCTAATGATCATTACACAAATCCCACTTGACTCACCAAATTTTGTTTTTCTAGGTTGAAGCGTTCGTCTACAGTAGCAGTTTTTATATTTAGGTTTCCCTCTGTTCCCTCCTATATAGATAGATGAATTTGGAACTCTAAATCCAACATGGTTTGTAGTAGCTCTATGAAACTTTACAAAATAAAGGAGTTCTCAGTTTGTGTCTATGGTTTGTTTCCTCTTCAAGTAGCCCTAGGCACATACTGTGGAAAGCACTTTCATTGAAATGGGTTGCCAAGCTTCTAAGAAATAACGAGTTTCCAAAATACCAGCAAATATTTTTTTACCCAATGTTGATGATACTTGGTGGTAATGATGAGTACACAGATCCCAATTGGCTCACCAAATTTTGTTATTCCAGGATGAAACGTTCGTCTACAGTAGCAGTTTTTATATTTAGGTTTCACTCTGTTCTCTCATATATAGATAGATGAATTTGGAACTCTACATCCAACATGGTTTGCAGTAGCTCTTTGAAACTTGACAAAATAAAAGAGTTCTCAGGTTTGTCTCTATGGTTTGTTTCCTCTTCAAGTAGCCCTAGGCACAGACTGTGGAAAAGCACTCTCATTGAGAGGGGTTGCCAAGCTTCTAAGAAATTACAAGTTTCCGAAACACAAGCAAATATTTTTTCAGCCAATCTTGATGATACTTGGTGGTAATGATCAGTACACAAATCCCACTTGGCTCACCAAATTTTGTTCTTCTAGGTTGAAGTGTTCGTCTCTAGTAGCAGTTTTTATATTTAGGTTTCCCTCTGTTCTCTCCTGTATAGATAGATGAATTTGGAACTCTAAATCAAACATGGGATTGCAGTAGCTCTTTGAAACTTGACAAAATAAAGGAGTTCTCAGTTTTGTCTCTATGGTTTGTTTCCTCTTCAAGTAGCCCTAGGCACAGACTGTGGAAAAGCACTTTCATTGAGAGGGGTTGCCAAGCTTCTAAGAAATTACAAGTTTCCGAAACACAAGCAAATATTTTTTCAGCCAATCTTGATGATACTTGGTGGTAATGATCAGTACACAAATCCCACTTGGCTCACCAAATTTTGTTCTTCTAGGTTGAAGTGTTCGTCTATAGTAGCAGTTTTTATATTTAGGTTTCCCTCTGTTCTCTCCTGTATAGATAGATGAATTTGGAACTCTAAATCCAACATGGATTGTAGTAGCTCTTTGAAACTTGACAAAATAAAGGAGTTCTCAGTTTTGTCTCTATGGTTTGTTTCCTCTTCAAGTAGCCCTAGGCACAGACTGTGGAAAAGCACTTTCATTGAGAGGGGTTGCCAAGCTTCTAAGAAATTACAAGTTTCCGAAACACCAGCAAATATTTTTTCAGCCAATCTTGATGATACTTGGTGGTAATGATCAGTACACAAATCCCACTTGGCTCACCAAATTTTGTTCTTCTAGGTTGAAGTGTTCGTCTATAGTACCAGTTTTTATATTTAGGTTTCCCTCTGTTCTCTCCTGTATAGATAGATGAATTTGGAACTCTAAATCCAACATGGATTGTAGTAGCTCTTTGAAACTTGACAAAATAAAGGAGTTCTCAGTTTTGTCTCTATGGTTTGTTTCCTCTTCAAGTAGCCCTAGGCACAGACTGTGGAAAAGCACTTTCATTGAGAGGGGTTGCCAAGCTTCTAAGACATAACGAGTTTCCGAAATACCAGCAAATATTTTTTCACCCAATTTTAATGATACTTGGTGGTAATGATCAGTACACAAATCCCACTTGGCTCACCAAATTTTGTTCTTCTAGTTTGAAGCTTTCGTCTACAGTAGCAGTTTTTATATTTAGGTTTCCCCCTGTTCTCTCCTATATAGATAGATGAATTTGGAACTCTAAATCCAACATGGTTTGTAGTAGCTCTTTGAAACTTGACAAAATAAAGGAGTTCTCAGTTTTGTCTGTATGGTTTGTTTCCTCTTCAAGTAGCCCTAGGCACAGACTGTGGAAAAGCATTTTCATTGAGATGGGATGCCAAGCTTCTAAGAAATAACGAGTTTCTAAAATACCAGCAAATATTTTTTCACCCAATCTTGATGATACTTGGTGGTAATGATCAGTACACAAATCCTACTTGGCTCACCAAATTTTGTTCTTCTAGGTTGAAGCGTTCGTCTACAGTAGCAGTTTTTATATTTAGGTTTCCCTCTGTTCTCTCCTGTATAGATAGATGAATTTGGAACACTAATCCAACATGGTTTGTAGTAGCTCTTTGAATCTTGACAAAATAAAGAAGTTCTGAGTTTTGTCTCTATGGTTTGTTTCCTCTTGAAGTAGCCCTAGGCACAGACAGTGGAAAAGCACTTTCAAAGAGACGGGTTGCAAAGCTTCTAAGAAATAACGAGTTTCCGAAATACCAGCAAATATTTTTTCACCCAATCTTGATGATACTTGGTGGTAATCATGAGAACACAGATCCCACTTGGCTCACCAAATTTTGTTCTTCTAGGTTGAAGCGTTCGTCTACAGTAGCAGTTTTTATATTTAGGTTTCTCTCTGTTCTCTCCTAAATAGATAGATGAATTTGGAACTCTAAATCCAACATGGATTGTAGTAGCTCTTTGAAACTTGACAAAATAAGGAGTTCTCAGTTTTGTCTCTATGGTTTGTTTCCTCTTCAAGTAGCCCTAGGCACAGACTGTGGAAAATCACTTTCATTGAGAGGGGTTGCCAAGCTTCTAAGAAATAACGAGTTTCCGAAATACCAGCAAATATTTTTTCACCCAATTTTGATGATACTTGGTGGTTATGATCAGTACACAAATCCCACTTGGCTCACCAATTTTGTTCTTCTAGGTTGAAGCGTTCGTCTACAGTAGCAGTTTTTATATTTAGGTTTCACTCTGTTCTCTCATATATAGATAGATGAATTTGGAACTCTAAATCCAACATGGTTTGTAGTAGCTCTTTGAAACTTGTCAAAATAAAGGAGTTCTCAGTTTTGTCTCTATGGTTTCTTTCCTCTTCAAGTAGCCCTAGTCCCAGACTGTGGAAAAGCACTTTCATTGAGAGGGGTTGCCAAGCTTCTAAGAAATTACGAGTTTCCGAAATACCAGGAAATATTTTTTCACCCAATCTTGATGATACTTGGTGGTAATGATCAGTACACAAATCCCACTTGGCTCACCAAATTTTGTTCTTCTAGGTTGAAGCGTTCGCTAAAGTAGCAGTTTTTATATTTAGGTTTCCCTCTGTTCTCTCCTGTATAGATAGATGAATTTGGAACCCTAATCCAACATGGTTTGTAGTAGCTCTTTGAATCTTGACAAAATAAAGAAGTTCTGAGTTTTGTCTCTATGGTTTGTTTCCTCTTGAAGTAGCCCTAGGCACAGACTGTGGAAAAGCACTTTCAATGAGAGGGGTTGCCAAGCTTCTAAGAAATAACGAGTTTCCGAAATACCAGCAAATATTTTTTCACCCAATCTTGATGATACTTGGTGGTAATGATCAGTACACAAATCCCACTTGGCTCACCAAATTTTGTTCTTCTAGGTTGAAGAGTTCGTCTACAGTAGCAGTTTTTATATTTAGGTTTCCCTCTGTTCTCTCCTGTATAGATAGATGAATTTGGAACTCTAAATCCAACATGGTTTGTAGTAGCTCTTGAAACTTGACAAAATAAACGAGTCCTCAGTTTTGTCTCTATGGATTGTTACCTCTTCAATTAGCCCGAGGCACACTCTGTGGAAAAGCACTTTCATTGAGAGGGGTTGCCAAGTTTCTAAGAAATAAAGAGTTTCCGAAATACCAGCAAATATTTTTCATCCAATCTTGATGATACTTGTTGCTAATGATAAGTACACAAATCCCACTTGGCTCACCAAATTTTGTTCTTCTAGGTTGAAGCGTTCGTCTACAGTAGCAGTTTTTATATTTAGGTTTCCCTCTGTTCTCTCCTGTATAGATAGATCAATTTGGAACTCTAAATCCAACATGGTTTTTAGTAGCTCTTTGAAACTTGACAAAATAAAGGAGTTCTGAGTTTTGTCACTATGGTTTGTTTTCTCTTCAAGTAGCCCTAGGCACAGACTGTGGAAAAGCACTTTCATTGAGAGGGGTTGCCAAGCTTCTAAGAAATAACGAGTTTCCGAAATACCAGCAAATATTTTTTCACCCAATCTTGATGATACTAGGTGGTAATGATTAGTACACAAATCCCACTTGGCTCACCAAATTTTGTTCTTCTAGGTTGAAGCGTTCGTCTACAGTAGCAGTTTTTATATTTATGTTTCCCTCTGTTCTCTCCTATATAGATAGATGAATTTGGAACTCTAAATCCAACATGGTTTATAGTAGCTCTTTGAAACTTGACAAAATAAATGAGTTCTCAGTTTTGTCTCTATGGTTTGTTTCCTCCTCAAGTAGCCCTAGGCACAGACTGTGGAAGCACTTTCATTGAGATGGGTTGCCAAGCTTCTAAGAAATAACGAGTTTCCAAAATACCAGCAAACATTTTTTCACCCAATATTGATGATACTTGGTGGTAATGATCAGTACAAAAATCCCACTTGGCTCACCAATTTATGTTCTTCCAGGTTGAAGCGTTCGTCTACAGTAGCAGTTTTTATATTTAGGTTTTACTCTGTTCTCTCATATAAAGAAAGATGAATTTGGAACACTAAATCCAACATGGTTTGTAGTAGCTCTTTGAAACTTGACAAAATAAAGGAGTTCTCAGTTTTGTCTCTATGGTTTGTTTCCTCTTCAAGTAGCCCTAGGCACAGACTGTGGAAGCACTTTCATTGAGAGGGGTTGCCACGCTTCTAAGAAATAACGAGTTTCCAAAATACCAGCAAATATTTTTTCACCCAATCTTGATGATACTTGGTGGTAATGATCAGTACACAAATCCCACTTGGCTCCCCAAATTTATTCTTCTAGGTTGAAGCGTTCGTCAACAGTAGCAGTTTTTATATTTAGGTTTCTCTCTGTTCTCTCCTATGTAGATAGATAAATTTGGAACTCTAAATCCAACATGGATTGTATAGCTCTTTGAAACTTGATAAAATAAAGGAGTTCTCAGTTTTGTCTCTATGGATTGTTTCCTCTTCAAGTAGCCCTAGGCACAGACTGTGGAAAAGCACTTTCATTGAGAGGGATTGCCAACCTTCTAAGAAATAACGAGTTTCCGAAATACCAGCAAATATTTTTTCACCCAATCTTGATGATACTTGTTGGTAATTATCAGTACACAGATCCCACTTGGCTCACCAAATTTTGTTCTTCTTGGTTGAAGCGTTCGTTTACAGTAGCAGTTTTTATATTTAGGTTTCACTCTGTTCTCTCATATATAGATAGATGAATTTGGAACTCTAAATCCAACATGGTTTGTAGTAGCTCTTCGAAACTTGACAAAATAAAGGAGTTCTCAGTTTTGTCTCTATGGTTTGTTTCCTCTTCATGTAGCCCTAGGCACAGACTGTGGAATGCACTTTCATTGAGATGGGTTGCCAAGCTTCTAAGAAATAACGAGTTTCCAAAATACCAGCAAATGTTTTTTCACCCAATCTTGATGATACTTGGTGGTCATGATCAGTACACAAATCCCACTTGGCTCACCAAATTTTGTTCTTCTAGGTTGAAGCGTTCGTCTACAGTAGCAGTTTTTATATTTAGGTTTCTCTCTGTTCTCTCCTATATAGATAGTTGAATTTGGAACTCTAAATCCAACATGGATTGTAGTAGCTCTTTGAAACTTGACAAACTAAAGGAGTTCTCAGTTTTGTCTCTATGGTTTGTTTCCTCTTCAAGTTGCCCTAGTCACAGACTGTGGAAAAGCACTTTCATTGCGAGGGGTTGCCAAGCTTCTAAGAAAATATGAGTTTCCGAAATACCAGCAAATATTTTTTCACCCAATCTTGATTATACTTGGTGATAATGATCAGTACACAAATCCCACTTGGCTCACCAAATTTTGTTCTTCTAGGTTGAAGAGTTCGTCTACAGTAGCAGTTTTTATATTTAGGTTTCCCTCTGTTCTCTCCTGTATAGATAGATGAATTTGGAACTCTAAATCCAACATGGTTTGTAGTAGCTCTTGAAACTTGACAAAATAAACGAGTCCTCAGTTTTGTCTCTATGGATTGTTACCTCTTCAATTAGCCCGAGGCACACTCTGTGGAAAAGCACTTTCATTGAGAGGGGTTGCCAAGTTTCTAAGAAATAAAGAGTTTCCGAAATACCAGCAAATATTTTTCACCCAATCTTGATGATACTTGTTGCTAATGATAAGTACACAAATCCCACTTGGCTCACCAAATTTTGATCTTTTAGGTTGAAGCTTCGCCTACAGTAGCAGTTTTAAATTTAGGTTTCCCTCTGTTCTCTCCTGTATAGATAGATGAATTTGGAACTCTAAATCCAACATGGTTTGTAGTAGCTCTTTGAAACTTGACAAAATAAAGGAGTTCTCAGTTTTGTCTCTATGTATTGTTACCTCTTCAATTAGCCCTAGGCACACTCTGTGGAAAAGCACTTTCATTGAGAGGGGTTGCCAAGTTTCTAAGAAATAAAGAGTTTCCGAAATACCAGCAAATATTTTTTCACCCAATCTTGATGATACTTGTTGCTAATGATAAGTACACAAATCCCACTTAGCTCACCAAATTTTGATCTTCTAGTTTGAAGCGTTCGTCTACAGTAGCAGTTTTTATTCAGGTTTCTCTCTGTTCTCTCCTATATAGATAGATGAATTTGGAACTCTAAATCCAACATGGATTGTAGTAGCTCTTTGAAACTTGACAAACTACAGGAGTTCTCAGTTTTGTCTCTATAGTTTGTTTCCTCTTCAAGTAGCAATAGGCACAGACTGTGGAAGCACTTTCATTGAGATGGGTTGCCAAGCTTCTAAGAAATAACGAGTTTCCAAAATACCAGCAAATATTTTTTCACTCAATCTTGATGATACTTTGTGGTAATGATCAGTACACAAATCCCACTTGGCTCACCAAATTTTGTTCTTCTAGGTTGAAGCGTTCGTCTACAGTAGCAGTTTTTATATTTAGGTTTCCCTCTGTTTTCTCCTGTATAGATAGATGAATATGGAACTCTAAATCCAACATGGTTTGTAGTAGCTCTTTGAAACTTGAGAAAATAAAGGAGTTCTCAGTTTTGTATCTATGGATTGTTTCCTCTTCAATTATCCCTAGGCACACACTGTGGAAAAGCACTTTCATTGAGAGGGGTTGCCAGGCTTCTAAGAAATTACGAGTTTTCGAAATACCAGCAAATATTTTTTCACCCAATCTTGATGATACTTTTTGCTAATGATCATTACACAAATCCCACTTGACTCACCAAATTTTGTTTTTCTAGGTTGAAGCGTTCGTCTACAGTAGCAGTTTTTATATTTAGGTTTCCCTCTGTTCCCTCCTATATAGATAGATGAATTTGGAACTCTAAATCCAACATGGTTTGTAGTAGCTCTATGAAACTTTACAAAATAAAGGAGTTCTCAGTTTTGTGTCTATGGTTTGTTTCCTCTTCAAGTAGCCCTAGGCACAGACTGTGGAAAAGCACTTTCATTGAGAGGGGTTGCCAAGCTTCTAAGAAATTACAAGTTTCCGAAACACCAGCAAATATTTTTTCAGCCAATCTTGATGATACTTGGTGGTAATGATCAGTACACAAATCCCACTTGGCTCACCAAATTTTGTTCTTCTAGGTTGAAGTGTTCGTCTATAGTACCAGTTTTTATATTTAGGTTTCCCTCTGTTCTCTCCTGTATAGATAGATGAATTTGGAACTCTAAATCCAACATGGATTGTAGTAGCTCTTTGAAACTTGACAAAATAAAGGAGTTCTCAGTTTTGTCTCTATGGTTTGTTTCCTCTTCAAGTAGCCCTAGGCACAGACTGTGGAAAAGCACTTTCATTGAGAGGGGTTGCCAAGCTTCTAAGACATAACGAGTTTCCGAAATACCAGCAAATATTTTTTCACCCAATTTTGATGATACTTGGTGGTAATGATCAGTAAACAAATCCCACTTGGCTCACCAAATTTTGTTCTTCTAGTTTGAAGCTTTCGTCTACAGTAGCAGTTTTTATATTTAGGTTTCCCCCTGTTCTCTCCTATATAGATAGATGAATTTGGAACTCTAAATCCAACATGGTTTGTAGTAGCTCTTTGAAACTTGACAAAATAAAGGAGTTCTCAGTTTTGTCTGTATGGTTTGTTTCCTCTTCAAGTAGCCCTAGGCACAGACTGTGGAAAAGCATTTTCATTGAGATGGGTTGCCAAGCTTCTAAGAAATAACGAGTTTCTAAAATACCAGCAAATATTTTTTCACCCAATCTTGATGATACTTGGTGGTAATGATCAGTACACAAATCCTACTTGGCTCACCAAATTTTGTTCTTCTAGGTTGAAGCGTTCGTCTACAGTAGCAGTTTTTATATTTAGGTTTCCCTCTGTTCTCTCCTGTATAGATAGATGAATTTGGAACACTAATCCAACATGGTTTGTAGTAGCTCTTTGAATCTTGACAAAATAAAGAAGTTCTGAGTTTTGTCTCTATGGTTTGTTTCCTCTTGAAGTAGCCCTAGGCACAGACAGTGGAAAAGCACTTTCAAAGAGACGGGTTGCAAAGCTTCTAAGAAATAACGAGTTTCCGAAATACCAGCAAATATTTTTTCACCCAATCTTGATGATACTTGGTGGTAATCATGAGAACACAGATCCCACTTGGCTCACCAAATTTTGTTCTTCTAGGTTGAAGCGTTCGTCTACAGTAGCAGTTTTTATATTTAGGTTTCTCTCTGTTCTCTCCTAAATAGATAGATGAATTTGGAACTCTAAATCCAACATGGATTGTAGTAGCTCTTTGAAACTTGACAAAATAAAGGAGTTCTCAGTTTTGTCTCTATGGTTTGTTTCCTCTTCAAGTAGCCCTAGGCACAGACTGTGGAAAATCACTTTCATTGAGAGGGGTTGCCAAGCTTCTAAGAAATAACGAGTTTCCGAAATACCAGCAAATATTTTTTCACCCAATTTTGATGATACTTGGTGGTAATGATCAGTACACAAATCCCACTTGGCTCACCAAATTTTGTTCTTCTAGGTTGAAGCGTTCGTCTACAGTAGCAGTTTTTATATTTAGGTTTCACTCTGTTCTCTCATATATAGATAGATGAATTTGGAACTCTAAATCCAACATGGTTTGTAGTAGCTCTTTGAAACTTGTCAAAATAAAGGAGTTCTCAGTTTTGTCTCTATGGTTTCTTTCCTCTTCAAGTAGCCCTAGTCCCAGACTGTGGAAAAGCACTTTCATTGAGAGGGGTTGCCAAGCTTCTAAGAAATTACGAGTTTCCGAAATACCAGGAAATATTTTTTCACCCAATCTTGATGATACTTGGTGGTAATGATCAGTACACAAATCCCACTTGGCTCACCAAATTTTGTTCTTCTAGGTTGAAGCGTTCGCTAAAGTAGCAGTTTTTATATTTAGGTTTCCCTCTGTTCTCTCCTGTATAGATAGATGAATTTGGAACCCTAATCCAACATGGTTTGTAGTAGCTCTTTGAATCTTGACAAAATAAAGAAGTTCTGAGTTTTGTCTCTATGGTTTGTTTCCTCTTGAAGTAGCCCTAGGCACAGACTGTGGAAAAGCACTTTCAATGAGAGGGGTTGCCAAGCTTCTAAGAAATAACGAGTTTCCGAAATACCAGCAAATATTTTTTCACCCAATCTTGATGATACTTGGTGGTAATGATCAGTACACAAATCCCACTTGGCTCACCAAATTTTGTTCTTCTAGGTTGAAGAGTTCGTCTACAGTAGCAGTTTTTATATTTAGGTTTCCCTCTGTTCTCTCCTGTATAGATAGATGAATTTGGAACTCTAAATCCAACATGGTTTGTAGTAGCTCTTGAAACTTGACAAAATAAACGAGTCCTCAGTTTTGTCTCTATGGATTGTTACCTCTTCAATTAGCCCGAGGCACACTCTGTGGAAAAGCACTTTCATTGAGAGGGGTTGCCAAGTTTCTAAGAAATAAAGAGTTTCCGAAATACCAGCAAATATTTTTCATCCAATCTTGATGATACTTGTTGCTAATGATAAGTACACAAATCCCACTTGGCTCACCAAATTTTGTTCTTCTAGGTTGAAGCGTTCGTCTACAGTAGCAGTTTTTATATTTAGGTTTCCCTCTGTTCTCTCCTGTATAGATAGATCAATTTGGAACTCTAAATCCAACATGGTTTTTAGTAGCTCTTTGAAACTTGACAAAATAAAGGAGTTCTGAGTTTTGTCACTATGGTTTGTTTTCTCTTCAAGTAGCCCTAGGCACAGACTGTGGAAAAGCACTTTCATTGAGAGGGGTTGCCAAGCTTCTAAGAAATAACGAGTTTCCGAAATACCAGCAAATATTTTTTCACCCAATCTTGATGATACTAGGTGGTAATGATTAGTACACAAATCCCACTTGGCTCACCAAATTTTGTTCTTCTAGGTTGAAGCGTTCGTCTACAGTAGCAGTTTTTATATTTATGTTTCCCTCTGTTCTCTCCTATATAGATAGATGAATTTGGAACTCTAAATCCAACATGGTTTATAGTAGCTCTTTGAAACTTGACAAAATAAATGAGTTCTCAGTTTTGTCTCTATGGTTTGTTTCCTCCTCAAGTAGCCCTAGGCACAGACTGTGGAAGCACTTTCATTGAGATGGGTTGCCAAGCTTCTAAGAAATAACGAGTTTCCAAAATACCAGCAAACATTTTTTCACCCAATATTGATGATACTTGGTGGTAATGATCAGTACAAAAATCCCACTTGGCTCACCAATTTATGTTCTTCCAGGTTGAAGCGTTCGTCTACAGTAGCAGTTTTTATATTTAGGTTTTACTCTGTTCTCTCATATAAAGAAAGATGAATTTGGAACACTAAATCCAACATGGTTTGTAGTAGCTCTTTGAAACTTGACAAAATAAAGGAGTTCTCAGTTTTGTCTCTATGGTTTGTTTCCTCTTCAAGTAGCCCTAGGCACAGACTGTGGAAGCACTTTCATTGAGAGGGGTTGCCACGCTTCTAAGAAATAACGAGTTTCCAAAATACCAGCAAATATTTTTTCAGCCAATCTTGATGATACTTGGTGGTAATGATCAGTACACAAATCCCACTTGGCTCCCCAAATTTATTCTTCTAGGTTGAAGCGTTCGTCAACAGTAGCAGTTTTTATATTTAGGTTTCTCTCTGTTCTCTCCTATGTAGATAGATAAATTTGGAACTCTAAATCCAACATGGATTGTATAGCTCTTTGAAACTTGATAAAATAAAGGAGTTCTCAGTTTTGTCTCTATGGATTGTTTCCTCTTCAAGTAGCCCTAGGCACAGACTGTGGAAAAGCACTTTCATTGAGAGGGATTGCCAACCTTCTAAGAAATAACGAGTTTCCGAAATACCAGCAAATATTTTTTCACCCAATCTTGATGATACTTGTTGGTAATTATCAGTACACAGATCCCACTTGGCTCACCAAATTTTGTTCTTCTTGGTTGAAGCGTTCGTTTACAGTAGCAGTTTTTATATTTAGGTTTCACTCTGTTCTCTCATATATAGATAGATGAATTTGGAACTCTAAATCCAACATGGTTTGTAGTAGCTCTTCGAAACTTGACAAAATAAAGGAGTTCTCAGTTTTGTCTCTATGGTTTGTTTCCTCTTCATGTAGCCCTAGGCACAGACTGTGGAATGCACTTTCATTGAGATGGGTTGCCAAGCTTCTAAGAAATAACGAGTTTCCAAAATACCAGCAAATGTTTTTTCACCCAATCTTGATGATACTTGGTGGTCATGATCAGTACACAAATCCCACTTGGCTCACCAAATTTTGTTCTTCTAGGTTGAAGCGTTCGTCTACAGTAGCAGTTTTTATATTTAGGTTTCTCTCTGTTCTCTCCTATATAGATAGTTGAATTTGGAACTCTAAATCCAACATGGATTGTAGTAGCTCTTTGAAACTTGACAAACTAAAGGAGTTCTCAGTTTTGTCTCTATGGTTTGTTTCCTCTTCAAGTTGCCCTAGTCACAGACTGTGGAAAAGCACTTTCATTGCGAGGGGTTGCCAAGCTTCTAAGAAAATATGAGTTTCCGAAATACCAGCAAATATTTTTTCACCCAATCTTGATTATACTTGGTGATAATGATCAGTACACAAATCCCACTTGGCTCACCAAATTTTGTTCTTCTAGGTTGAAGAGTTCGTCTACAGTAGCAGTTTTTATATTTAGGTTTCCCTCTGTTCTCTCCTGTATAGATAGATGAATTTGGAACTCTAAATCCAACATGGTTTGTAGTAGCTCTTGAAACTTGACAAAATAAACGAGTCCTCAGTTTTGTCTCTATGGATTGTTACCTCTTCAATTAGCCCGAGGCACACTCTGTGGAAAAGCACTTTCATTGAGAGGGGTTGCCAAGTTTCTAAGAAATAAAGAGTTTCCGAAATACCAGCAAATATTTTTCACCCAATCTTGATGATACTTGTTGCTAATGATAAGTACACAAATCCCACTTGGCTCACCAAATTTTGATCTTTTAGGTTGAAGCTTCGCCTACAGTAGCAGTTTTAAATTTAGGTTTCCCTCTGTTCTCTCCTGTATAGATAGATGAATTTGGAACTCTAAATCCAACATGGTTTGTAGTAGCTCTTTGAAACTTGACAAAATAAAGGAGTTCTCAGTTTTGTCTCTATGTATTGTTACCTCTTCAATTAGCCCTAGGCACACTCTGTGGAAAAGCACTTTCATTGAGAGGGGTTGCCAAGTTTCTAAGAAATAAAGAGTTTCCGAAATACCAGCAAATATTTTTTCACCCAATCTTGATGATACTTGTTGCTAATGATAAGTACACAAATCCCACTTAGCTCACCAAATTTTGATCTTCTAGTTTGAAGCGTTCGTCTACAGTAGCAGTTTTTATTCAGGTTTCTCTCTGTTCTCTCCTATATAGATAGATGAATTTGGAACTCTAAATCCAACATGGATTGTAGTAGCTCTTTGAAACTTGACAAACTACAGGAGTTCTCAGTTTTGTCTCTATAGTTTGTTTCCTCTTCAAGTAGCAATAGGCACAGACTGTGGAAGCACTTTCATTGAGATGGGTTGCCAAGCTTCTAAGAAATAACGAGTTTCCAAAATACCAGCAAATATTTTTTCACTCAATCTTGATGATACTTTGTGGTAATGATCAGTACACAAATCCCACTTGGCTCACCAAATTTTGTTCTTCTAGGTTGAAGCGTTCGTCTACAGTAGCAGTTTTTATATTTAGGTTTCCCTCTGTTTTCTCCTGTATAGATAGATGAATATGGAACTCTAAATCCAACATGGTTTGTAGTAGCTCTTTGAAACTTGAGAAAATAAAGGAGTTCTCAGTTTTGTATCTATGGATTGTTTCCTCTTCAATTATCCCTAGGCACACACTGTGGAAAAGCACTTTCATTGAGAGGGGTTGCCAGGCTTCTAAGAAATTACGAGTTTTCGAAATACCAGCAAATATTTTTTCACCCAATCTTGATGATACTTTTTGCTAATGATCATTACACAAATCCCACTTGACTCACCAAATTTTGTTTTTCTAGGTTGAAGCGTTCGTCTACAGTAGCAGTTTTTATATTTAGGTTTCCCTCTGTTCCCTCCTATATAGATAGATGAATTTGGAACTCTAAATCCAACATGGTTTGTAGTAGCTCTATGAAACTTTACAAAATAAAGGAGTTCTCAGTTTTGTGTCTATGGTTTGTTTCCTCTTCAAGTAGCCCTAGGCACAGACTGTGGAAAGCACTTTCATTGAAATGGGTTGCCAAGCTTCTAAGAAATAACGAGTTTCCAAAATACCAGCAAATATTTTTTCACCCAATGTTGATGATACTTGGTGGTAATGATGAGTACACAGATCCCAATTGGCTCACCAAATTTTGTTATTCCAGGATGAAACGTTCGTCTACAGTAGCAGTTTTTATATTTAGGTTTCACTCTGTTCTCTCATATATAGATAGATGAATTTGGAACTCTACATCCAACATGGTTTGCAGTAGCTCTTTGAAACTTGACAAAATAAAAGAGTTCTCAGGTTTGTCTCTATGGTTTGTTTCCTCTTCAAGTAGCCCTAGGCACAGACTGTGGAAAAGCACTTTCATTGAGAGGGGTTGCCAAGCTTCTAAGAAATTACAAGTTTCCGAAACACAAGCAAATATTTTTTCAGCCAATCTTGATGATACTTGGTGGTAATGATCAGTAAAATCCCACTTGGCTCACCAAATTTTGTTCTTCTAGGTTGAAGTGTTCGTCTCTAGTAGCAGTTTTTATATTTAGGTTTCCTCTGTTCTCTCCTGTATAGATAGATGAATTTGGAACTCTAAATCAAACATGGATTGCAGTAGGTCTTTGAAACTTGACAAAATAAAGGAGTTCTCAGTTTTGTCTCTATGGTTTGTTTCCTCTTCAAGTAGCCCTAGGCACAGACTGTGGAAAAGCACTTTCATTGAGAGGGGTTGCCAAGCTTCTAAGAAATTACAAGTTTCCGAAACACAAGCAAATATTTTTTCAGCCAATCTTGATGATACTTGGTGGTAATGATCAGTACACAAATTCCACTTGGCTCACCAAATTTTGTTCTTCTAGGTTGAAGTGTTCGTCTATAGTAGCAGTTTTTATATTTAGTTTCCCTCTGTTCTCTCCTGTATAGATAGATGAATTTGGAACTCTAAATCCAACATGGATTGTAGTAGCTCTTTGAAACTTGACAAAATAAAGGAGTTCTCAGTTTTGTCTCTATGGTTTGTTTCCTCTTCAAGTAGCCCTAGGCACAGACTGTGGAAAAGCACTTTCATTGAGAGGGGTTGCCAAGCTTCTAAGAAATTACAAGTTTCCGAAACACCAGCAAATATTTTTTCAGCCAATCTTGATGATACTTGGTGGTAATGATCAGTACACAAATCCCACTTGGCTCACCAAATTTTGTTCTTCTAGGTTGAAGTGTTCGTCTATAGTAGCAGTTTTTATATTTAGGTTTCCCTCTGTTCTCTCCTGTATAGATAGATGAATTTGGAACTCTAAATCCAACATGGATTGTAGTAGCTCTTTGAAACTTGACAAAATAAAGGAGTTCTCAGTTTTGTCTCTATGGTTTGTTTCCTCTTCAAGTAGCCCTAGGCACAGACTGTGGAAAAGCACTTTCATTGAGAGGGGTTGCCAAGCTTCTAAGACATAACGAGTTTCCGAAATACCAGCAAATATTTTTTCACCCAATTTTGATGATACTTGGTGGTAATGATCAGTACACAAATCCCACTTGGCTCACCAAATTTTGTTCTTCTAGTTTGAAGCTTTCGTCTACAGTAGCAGTTTTTATATTTAGGTTTCCCCCTGTTCTCTCCTATATAGATAGATGAATTTGGAACTCTAAATCCAACATGGTTTGTAGTAGCTCTTTGAAACTTGACAAAATAAAGGAGTTCTCAGTTTTGTCTGTATGGTTTGTTTCCTCTTCAAGTAGCCCTAGGCACAGACTGTGGAAAAGCCTTTTCATTGAGATGGGTTGCCAAGCTTCTAAGAAATAACGAGTTTCTAAAATACCAGCAAATATTTTTTCATCCAATCTTGATGATACTTGGTGGTAATGATCAGTACACAAATCCTACTTGGCTCACCAAATTTTGTTCTTCTAGGTTGAAGCGTTCGTCTACAGTAGCAGTTTTTATATTTAGGTTTCCCTCTGTTCTCTCCTGTATAGATAGATGAATTTGGAACACTAATCCAACATGGTTTGTAGTAGCTCTTTGAATCTTGACAAAATAAAGAAGTTCTGAGTTTTGTCTCTATGGTTTGTTTCCTCTTGAAGTAGCCCTAGGCACAGACAGTGGAAAAGCACTTCAAAGAGAGGGGTTGCAAAGCTTCTAAGAAATAACGAGTTTCCGAAATACCAGCAAATATTTTTTCACCCAATCTTGATGATACTTGTGGTAATGATGAGAACACAGATCCCACTTGGCTCACCAAATTTTGTTCTTCTAGGTTGAAGCGTTCGTCTACAGTTGCAGTTTTTATATTTAGGTTTCTCTCTGTTCTCTCCTAAATAGATAGATGAATTTGGAACTCTAAATCCAACATGGATTGTAGTAGCTCTTTGAAACTTGACAAAATAAAGGAGTTCTCAGTTTTGTCTCTATGGTTTGTTTCCTCTTCAAGTAGCCATAGGCACAGACTGTGGAAAATCACTTTCATTGAGAGGGGTTGCCAAGCTTCTAAGAAATAACGAGTTTCCGAAATACCAGCAAATATTTTTTCACCCAATTTTGATGATACTTGGTGGTAATGATCAGTACACAAATCCCACTTGGCTCACCAAATTTGTTCTTCTAGGTTGAAGCGTTCGTCTACAGTAGCAGTTTTTATATTTAGGTTTCACTCTGTTCTCTCATATATAGATAGATGAATTTGGAACTCTAAATCCAACATGGTTTGTAGTAGCTCTTTGAAACTTGTCAAAATAAAGGAGTTCTCAGTTTTGTCTCTATGGTTTCTTTCCTCTTCAAGTAGCCCTAGTCCCAGACTGTGGAAAAGCACTTTCATTGAGAGGGGTTGCCAAGCTTCTAAGAAATTACGAGTTTCCGAAATACCAGGAAATATTTTTTCACCCAATCTTGATGATACTTGGTGGTAATGATCAGTACACAAATCCCACTTGGCTCACCAAATTTTGTTCTTCTAGGTTGAAGCGTTCGCTAAAGTAGCAGTTTTTATATTTAGGTTTTCCTCTGTTCTCTCCTGTATAGATAGATGAATTTGGAACCCTAATCCAACATGGTTTGTAGTAGCTCTTTGAATCTTGACAAAATAAAGAAGTTCTGAGTTTTGTCTCTATGGTTTGTTTCCTCTTGAAGTAGCCCTAGGCACAGACTGTGGAAAAGCACTTTCAATGAGAGGGGTTGCCAAGCTTCTAAGAAATAACGAGTTTCCGAAATACCAGCAAATATTTTTTCACCCAATCTTGATGATACTTGGTGGTAATGATCAGTACACAAATCCCACTTGGATCACCAAATTTTGTTCTTCTAGGTTGAAGAGTTCGTCTACAGTAGCAGTTTTTATATTTAGGTTTCCCTCTGTTCTCTCCTGTATAGATAGATGAATTTGGAACTCTAAATCCAACATGGTTTGTAGTAGCTCTTGAAACTTGACAAAATAAACGAGTCCTCAGTTTTGTCTCTATGGATTGTTACCTCTTCAATTAGCCCGAGGCACACTCTGTGGAAAAGCACTTTCATTGAGAGGGGTTGCCAAGTTTCTAAGAAATAAAGAGTTTCCGAAATACCAGCAAATATTTTTCATCCAATCTTGATGATACTTGTTGCTAATGATAAGTACACAAATCCCACTTGGCTCACCAAATATTGATCTTTTCGGTTGAAGCTTCGCCTACAGTAGCAGTTTTTAAATTTAGGTTTCCCTCTGTTCTCTCCTGTATAGATAGATGAATTTGGAACTCTAAATCCAACATGGTTTGTAGTAGCTCTTTGAAACTTGACAAAATAAAGGAGTTCTCAGTTTTGTCTCTATGTATTGTTACCTCTTCAATTAGCCCTAGGCACACTCTGTGGAAAAGCACTTTCATTGAGAGGGGTTGCCAAGTTTCTAAGAAATAAAGAGTTTCCGAAATACCAGCAAATATTTTTTCACCCAATCTTGATGATACTTGTTGCTAATGATAAGTACACAAATCCCACTTGGCTCACCAAATTTTGATCTTCTAGTTTGAAGCGTTCGTCTACAGTAGCAGTTTTTATTCAGGTTTCTCTCTGTTCTCTCCTATATAGATAGATGAATTTGGAACTCTAAATCCAACATGGATTGTAGTAGCTCTTTGAAACTTGACAAAATACAGGAGTTCTCAGTTTTGTCTCTATACTTTGTTTCCTCTTCAAGTAGCAATAGGCACAGACTGTGGAAGCACTTTCATTGAGATGGGTTGCCAAGCTTCTAAGAAATAACGAGTTTCCAAAATACCAGCAAATATTTTTTCACTCAATCTTGATGATACTTTGTGGTAATGATCAGTACACAAATCCCACTTGGCTCACCAAATTTTGTTCTTCTAGGTTGAAGCGTTCGTCTACAGTAGCAGTTTTTATATTTAGGTTTCCCTCTGTTTTCTCCTGTATAGATAGATGAATATGGAACTCTAAATCCAACATGGTTTGTAGTAGCTCTTTGAAACTTGAGAAAATAAAGGAGTTCTCAGTTTTGTATCTATGGATTGTTTCCTCTTCAATTATCCCTAGGCACACACTGTGGAAAAGCACTTTCATTGAGAGGGGTTGCCAGGCTTCTAAGAAATTACGAGTTTTCGAAATACCAGCAAATATTTTTTCACCCAATCTTGATGATACTTTTTGCTAATGATCATTACACAAATCCACTTGACTCACCAAATTTTGTTTTTCTAGGTTGAAGCGTTCGTCTACAGTAGCAGTTTTTATATTTAGGTTTCCCTCTGTTCCCTCCTACATAGATAGATGAATTTGGAACTCTAAATCCAACATGGTTTGTAGTAGCTCTATGAAACTTTACAAAATAAAGGAGTTCTCAGTTTTGTGTCTATGGTTTGTTTCCTCTTCAAGTAGCCCTAGGCACAGACTGTGGAAAGCACTTTCATTGAAATGGGTTGCCAAGCTTCTAAGAAATAACGAGTTTCCAAAATACCAGCAAATATTTTTTCACCCAATGTTGATGATACTTGGTGGTAATGATGAGTACACAGATCCCAATTGGCTCACCAAATTTTGTTATTCCAGGATGAAACGTTCGTCTACAGTAGCAGTTTTTATATTTAGGTTTCACTCTGTTCTCTCATATATAGATAGATGAATTTGGAACTCTACATCCAACATGGTTTGCAGTAGCTCTTTGAAACTTGACAAATAAAAGAGTTCTCAGGTTTGTCTCTATGGTTTGTTTCCTCTTCAAGTAGCCCTAGGCACAGACTGTGGAAAAGCACTTTCATTGAGAGGGGTTGCCAAGCTTCTAAGAAATTACAAGTTTCCGAAACACAAGCAAATATTTTTTCAGCCAATCTTGATGATACTTGGTGGTAATGATCAGTACACAAATCCCACTTGGCTCACCAAATTTTGTTCTTCTAGGTTGAAGTGTTCGTCTATAGTAGCAGTTTTTATATTTAGGTTTCCCTCTGTTCTCTCCTGTATAGATAGATGAATTTGGAACTCTAAATCCAACATGGATTGTAGTAGCTCTTTGAAACTTGACAAAATAAAGGAGTTCTCAGTTTTGTCTCTATGGTTTGTTTCCTCTTCAAGTAGCCCTAGGCACAGACTGTGGAAAAGCACTTTCATTGAGAGGGGTTGCCAAGCTTCTAAGAAATTACAAGATTCCGAAACACAAGCAAATATTTTTTCAGCCAATCTTGATGATACTTGGTGGTAATGATCAGTACACAAATCCCACTTGGCTCACCAAATTTTGTTCTTCTAGGTTGAAGTGTTCGTCTATAGTAGCAGTTTTTATATTTAGGTTTCCCTCTGTTCTCTCCTATATAGATAGATGAATTTGGAACTCCAAATCCAACATGGATTGTAGTAGCTCTTTGAAACTTGACAAAATAAAGGAGTTCTCAGTTTTGTCTCTATGGTTTGTTTCCTCTTCAAGTAGCCCTAGGCACAGACTGTGGAAAAGCACTTTCATTGAGAGGTTTTGCCAAGCTTCTAAGAAATTACAAGTTTCCGAAACACCAGCAAATATTTTTTCAGCCAATCTTGATGATACTTGGTGGTAATGATCAGTACACAAATCCCACTTGGCTCACCAAATTTTGTTCTTCTAGGTTGAAGTGTTCGTCTATAGTAGCAGTTTTTATATTTAGGTTTCCCTCTGTTCTCTCCTGTATAGATAGATGAATTTGGAACTCTAAATCCAACATGGATTGTAGTAGCTCTTTGAAACTTGACAAAATAAAGGAGTTCTCAGTTTTGTCTCTATGGTTTGTTTCCTCTTCAAGTAGCCCTAGGCACAGACTGTGGAAAAGCACTTTCATTGAGAGGGGTTGCCAAGCTTCTAAGACATAACGAGTTTCCGAAATACCAGCAAATATTTTTTCACCCAATTTTGATGATACTTGGTGGTAATGATCAGTACACAAATCCCACTTGGCTCACCAAATTTTGTTCTTCTAGTTTGAAGCTTTCGTCTACAGTAGCAGTTTTTATATTTAGGTTTCCCTCTGTTCTCTCCTATATAGATAGATGAATTTGGAACTCTAAATCCAACATGGTTTGTAGTAGCTCTTTGAAACTTGACAAAATAAAGGAGTTCTCAGTTTTGTCTGTATGGTTTGTTTCCTCTTCAAGTAGCCCTAGGCACAGACTGTGGAAAAGCATTTTCATTGAGATGGGTTGCCAAGCTTCTAAGAAATAACGAGTTTCTAAAATACCAGCAAATATTTTTTCACCCAATCTTGATGATACTTGGTGGTAATGATCAGTACACAAATCCTAATTGGCTCACCAAATTTTGTTCTTCTAGGTTGAAGCGTTCGTCTACAGTAGCAGTTTTTATATTTAGGTTTCCCTCTGTTCTCTCCTGTATAGATAGATGAATTTGGAACACTAATCCAACATGGTTTGTAGTAGCTCTTTGAATCTTGACAAAATAAAGAAGTTCTGAGTTTTGTCTCTATGGTTTGTTTCCTCTTGAAGTAGCCCTAGGCACAGACAGTGGAAAAGCACTTTCAAAGAGAGGGGTTGCAAAGTTTCTAAGAAATAACGAGTTTCCGAAATACCAGCAAATATTTTTTCACCCATTCTTGATGATACTTGGTGGTAATGATGAGAACACAGATCCCACTTGGCTCACCAAATTTTGTTCTTCTAGGTTGAAGCGTTCATCTACAGTAGCAGTTTTTATATTTAGGTTTCTCTCTGTTCTCTCCTATATAGATAGATGAATTTGGAACTCTAAATCCAACATGGATTGTAGTAGCTCTTTGAAACTTGACAAAATAAAGGAGTTCTCAGTTTTGTCTCTATGGCTTGTTTCCTCTTCAAGTAGCCCTAGGCACAGACTGTGGAAGCACTTTCATTGAGATGGGTTGCCAAGCTTCTAAGAAATAACGAGTTTCCGAAATACCAGCAAATATTTTTTCACCCAATCTTGATGATACTTGGTGGTAATGATCAGTACACAAATCCCACTTGGCTCACCAAATTTTGTTCTTCTAGGTTGAAGCGTTCGTCTACAGTAGCAGTTTTTATATTTAGGTTTCCCTCTGTTCTCTCCTGTATAGATAGATTAATTTGGAACTCTAAATCCAACATGGTTTGTAGTAGCTCTTTGAAACTTGACAAAATAAAGGAGTTCTCAGTTTTGTCTCTATGGTTTGTTTCCTCTTCACGTAGCCCTAGGCACAGACTGTGGAAAAGCACTTTCATTGAGAGGGGTTGCCAAGCTTCTAAGAAATTACAAGTTTCCGAAACAACAGCAAATATTTTTTCACCCAATCTTGATGATACTTGGTGGAAATGATCAGTACAAAAATCCCACTTGACTCACCAAATTTTGTTCTTCTAGGTTGAAGCGTTCGTCTACATTAGCAGTTTTTATATTTAGGTTTCCCTCTGTTCTCTCCTGTATAGATAGATGAATTTGGGACTCTAAATCCAACATGGTTTGTAGTAGCTCTTTGAAACTTGACAAAATAAAGGAGTTCTCAGTTTTGTCTCTATGGTTTCTTTCCTCTTCAAGTAGCCCTAGTCACAGACTGTGGAAAAGCACTTTCATTGATAGGGGTTGCCCAGCTTCTAAGAAATAACGAATTTCCAAAATAGCAGCAAATATTTTTTCACCCAATCTTGATGATACTTGGTGGTAATGATCAGTACACAAATCCCACTTGGCTCACCAAATTTTGTTCTTATACGTTGAAGCGTTCGTCTACAGGAGCAGTTTTTATATTTAGGTTTCACTCTGTTCTCTCATATATAGATAGATAAATTTGGAACTCTAAACCAACATGGTTTGTAGTAGCTCTTTGAAACTTGACAAAATAAAGGAGTTCTCAGTTTTGTCTCTATGGTTTGTTTCCTCTTTAAGTAGCCCTAGGCACAGACTGTGGAAAAGCACTTCATTGAGAGTGGTTGACAAGCTTCTAAGATATTACAAGTTTCCGAAACACCAGCAAATATTTTTTCACCCAATCTTGATGATACTTGGTGGTAATGATCAGTACACAAATCCCACTTGGCTCACCAAATTTTGTTCTTCTAGGTTGAAGCGTTCGTCTACAGTAGCAGTTTTTATATATATTTAGGTTTCTGTCTGTTCTCTCCTATATAGATAGATGAATTTGGAACTCTAAATCCAACATGGATTGTAGTAGCTCTTTGAAACTTGACAAAATAAAGGAGTTCTCAGTTTTGTCTCTATGGTTTGTTTCCTCTTCAAGTAGCCCTAGTCACAGACTGTGGAAAATCACTTTCATTGAGAGGGGTTGCCAAGCTTCTAAGAAATAACGAGTTTCCGAAATACCAGCAAATATTTTTTCACCCAATTTTGATGATACTTGGTGGTAATGATCAGTACACAAATCCCACTTGGCTCACCAAATTTTGTTCTTCTAGGTTGAAGCGTTCGTCTACAGTAGCAGTTTTTATATTTAGGTTTCACTCTGTTCTCTCATATATAGATAGATGAATTTGGAACTCTAAATCCAACATGGTGTGTAGTAGCTTTTTGAAACTTGTCAAAATAAAGGAGTTCTCAGTTTTGTCTCTATGGTTTCTTTCCTCTTCAAGTAGCCCTAGTCCCAGACTGTGGAAAAGCACTTTCATTGAGAGGGGTTGCCAAGCTTCTAAGAAATTACGAGTTTCCGAAATACCAGGAAATATTTTTTCACCCAATCTTGATGATACTTGGTGGTAATGATCAGTACACAAATCCCACTTGGCTCACCAAATTTTGTTCTTCTAGGTTGAAGCGTTCGCTAAAGTAGCAGTTTTTATATTTAGGTTTCCCTCTGTTCTCTCCTGTATAGATAGATGAATTTGGAACCCTAATCCAACATGGTTTGTAGTAGATCTTTGAATCTTGACAAAATAAAGAAGTTCTGAGTTTTTTCTCTATGGTTTTTTCCTCTTGAAGTAGCCCTAGGCACAGACTGTGGAAAAGCACTTTCAATGAGAGGGGTTGCCAAGCTTCTAAGAAATAACGAGTTTCCGAAATACCAGCAAATATTTTTTCACCCAATCTTGATGATACTTGGTGGTAATGATCAGTACACAAATCCCACTTGGCTTAAAAAATTTTGTTCTTCTAGGTTGAAGCGTTCGTCTACAGTAGCAGTTTTTATATTTAGGTTTCTCTCTGTTCTCTCCTATATAGATAGATGAATTTGGAACTCTAAATCCAACATGGATTGTAGTAGCTCTTTGAAACTTGACAAAATAAAGGAGTTCTCAGTTTTGTCTCTATGGTTTGTTTCCTCTTCAAGTAGCCCTAGGCACAGACTCTGGATGCACTTTCATTGAGATGGGTTGCCAAGCTTCTAAGAAATAACGAGTTTCCAAAATACCAGCAAATATTTTTTCACCCAATCTTGATGATACTTGGTGGTAATGATCAGTACACAAATCCCACTTGGCTCACCCAATTTTGTTCTTCTACGTTGAAGCGTTCGTCTACAGGAGCAGTTTTTATATTTAGGTTTCACTCTGTTCTCTCATATATAGATAGATGAATTTGGAACTCTAAATCCAACATGGTTTGTAGTAGCTCTTTGAAACTTGACAAAATAAAGGAGTTCTCAGTTTTGTCTCTATGGTTTGTTTCCTCTTCAAGTAGCCCTAGGCACAGACTGTGGAAAAGCACTTTCATTGAGAGGGGTTGCCAAGCTTCTAAGAAATTACAAGTTTCCGAAACACCAGCAAATATTTTTTCAGCCAATCTTGATGATACTTGGTGGTAATGATCAGTACACAAATCCCACTTGGCTCACCAAATTTTGTTCTTCTAGGTTGAAGTGTTCGTCTATAGTAGCAGTTTTTATATTTAGGTTTCCCTCTGTTCTCTCCTGTATAGATAGATGAATTTGGAACTCTAAATCCAACATGGATTGTAGTAGCTCTTTGAAACTTGACAAAATAAAGGAGTTCTCAGTTTTGTCTCTATGGTTTGTTTCCTCTTCAAGTAGCCCTAGGCACAGACTGTGGAAAAGCACTTTCATTGAGAGGGGTTGCCAAGCTTCTAAGACATAACGAGTTTCAAAAATACCAGCAAATATTTTTTCAGCCAATCTTGATGATACTTGGTGGTAATGATCAGTACACAGATCCCACTTGGCTCACCAAATTTTGTTCTTCTAGTTTGAAGCTTTCGTCTACAGTAGCAGTTTTTATATTTAGGTTTCCCTCTGTTCTCTCCTATATAGATAGATGAATTTGGAACTCTAAATCCAACATGGTTTGTAGTAGCTCTTTGAAACTTGACAAAATAAAGGAGTTCTCAATTTTGTCTGTATGGTTTGTTTGGTCTTCAAGTAGCCCTAGGCACAGACTGTGGAAAAGCACTTTCATTGAGATGGGTTTCCAAGCTTCTAAGATATAACGAGTTTCTAAAATACCAGCAAATATTTTTTCACCCAATCGTGATGATACTTGTTGCTAATGATCAGTACACAAATCCCACTTGGCTCACCAATATTTGTTCTTCTAGGTTGAAGCGTTCGTCTACAATAGCAGCTTTCATATTTAGGTTTCCCTCTGTTCTCTCCTATATAGATAGATGAATTTGGAACTCTAAATCCCACATGGTTTATAGTAGCTCTTTGAAATTTGACAAAAAAAAGGAGTTCTCAGGTTTGTATCTATGGTTTGTTTCCTCTTCAAGTAGACCTAGGCACAGACTGTGGAAAAGCACTTTCATTGAGAGGGGTTGCCAAGCTTCTAAGAAATAACGAGTTTCCGAAATACCAGCAAATATTTTTTCACCCAATCTTGATGATACTTGGTGGTAATGATCAGTACACAAATCCCTCTTGGCTCACCAAATTTTGTTCTTCTAGTTTGAAGCGTTCGTCTACAGTAGCAGTTTTTATATTTAGGTTTCCCTCTGTTCTCTCCTATATAGATAGATGAATTTGGAACTCTAAATCCCACATGGTTTATAGTAGCTCTTTGAAATTTGACAAAAAAAAGGAGTTCATAGTTTTGTCTCTATGGTTTCTTTCCTCTTCAAGTAGCCCTAGTCACAGACTGTGGAAAAGCAGTTTCATTGAGAGGGGTTGCCAAGCTTCTAAGAAATTACAAGTTTCCGAAACACCAGGAAATATTTTTTCACCCAATCTTGATGATACTTGGTGGCAATGATCAGTACACAAATCCCACTTGGCTCACCAAATTTTGTTCTTCTAGGTTGAAGCGTTCGTCTACATTAGCAGTTTTTATATTTAGGTTTCCCTCTGTTCTCTCCTGTATAGATAGATGAATTTGGGACTCTAAATCCAACTTGGTTTATAGTAGCTCTTTGAAACTTGACAAAATAAAGGAGTTCTCAGTTTTGTCTCTATGGTTTCTTTCCTCTTCAAGTAGCACTAGTCACAGACTGTGGAAAAGCACTTTCATTGAGAGGGGTTGCCAAGCTTCTAAGAAATTACGAGTTTCCGAAATACCAGCAAATATTTTTTCACCCAATCTTGATGATACTTGGTGGTAATGATCAGTACACAAATCCCACTTGGCTCACCAAATTTTGTTCTTCTAGGTTGAAGCGTTCGTCTACAGTAGCAGTTTTTATATTTAGGTTTCCCTCTGTTCTCTCCTGTATAGATAGATTAATTTGGAACTCTAAATCCAACATGGTTTGTAGTAGCTCTTTGAAACTTGACAAAATAAAGGAGTTCTCAGTTTTGTCTCTATTGTTTGTTTCCTTTTCAAGTAGCCCTAGGCACAGACTGTGGAAAAGCACTTTCATTGAGAGTGGTTGCCAAGCTTCTAAGAAATTACAAGTTTCCGAAACACCAGCAAATATTTTTTCACCCAATCTTGATGATATTTGGTGGTAATTATAAGTACACAAATCCCACTTGGCTCACCAAATTTTGTTCTTTTAGGTTGAAGTGTTCGTCTACAGTAGTAGTTTTTATATTTAGGTTTCTCTCTGTTCTCTCCTATATAGATAGATGAATTTGGAACTCTAAATCCAACATGGATTGTAGTAGCTCTTTGAAACTTGACAAAATAAAGGAGTTCTCAGATTTGTCTCTATGGTTTGTTTCCTCTTCAAGTAGCCCTAGGCACAGACTGTGGAAAAGCACTTTCATTGAGAGGGGTTGCCAAGCTTCTAAGACATAACGAGTTTCTGAAACACCAACAAATATTTTTTCACCCAATTTTGATGGTATTTGGTGGTAATGATCAGTACACAAATCCCACTTGGCTCACCAAATTTTGTTCTTCTAGTTTGAAGCTTTCGTCTACAGTAGCAGTTTTTATATTTAGGTTTCCCTCTGTTCTCTCCTATATAGATAGATGAATTTGGAACTCTAAATCCAACATGGTTTGTAGTAGCTCTTTGAAACTTGACAAAATAAAGGAGTTCTCAGTTTTGTCTCTATGGTTTGTTTCCTCTTCAAGTAGCCCCAGGCACAGACTGTGGAAAGCACTTTCATTGAGAGGGGTTGCCAAGCTTCTAAGAAATAACGAGTTTCTAAAATAACAGCAAATATTTTTTCACCCAATCTTGATGATACTTGGTGGTAATGATCAGTACACAAATCCCACTTGGCTCACCAAATTTTGTTCTTCTAGGT
This sequence comes from Callospermophilus lateralis, assembly GCF_048772815.1. NCBI lineage: Eukaryota > Metazoa > Chordata > Mammalia > Rodentia > Sciuridae > Callospermophilus > Callospermophilus lateralis. Next base: position 48,765 of record NW_027516366.1, read on the forward strand.
TCAAGCGTTCATCTACAATAGCAGTTTTCATATTTAGGTTTCCCTCTGTTCTCTCCTATATAAATAGATGAATTTGGAACACTAAATCCAACATGGTTTATAGTAGCTCTTTGAAACTTGAGAAAATAAAGGAGTTTCAGGTTTGTCTCTATGGTTTGTTTCCTCTTCAAGTAGCCCTAGGCACAGACTGTGGAAAAGCACTTTCATTGAGAGGGGTTGCCAATCTTCTAAGAAATAACGAGTTTCCGAAATACCAGCAAATATTTTTTCACCCAATCTTGATGATACTTGGTGGTAATGATCAGTACACAGATCCCACTTGGCTCACCAAATTTTGTTCTTCTAGGTTGAAGCGTTCGTCTACAGTAGCAGTTTTTATATTTAGGTTTCACTCTGTTCTCTCATATATAAATAGATGAATTTGGAACTCTAAATCCCACATGGTTTGTAGTAGCTCTTTGAAACTTGACAAAATAAAGGAGTTCTCAGTTTTGTCTCTATGGTTTGTTTCCTCTTCAAGTAGCCCTAGGCACAGACTGTGGAAAAGCACTTTCAATGAGAGTGGTTGCCAAGCTTCTAAGAAATTACAAGTTTCCGAAACACCAGCAAATATTTTTTCACCCAATCTTGATGATACTTGGTGGTAATGATAAGTACACAAATCCCACTTGGCTCACCAAATTTTGTTCTTCTAGGTTGAAGTGTTCCTCTACAGTAGCAGTTTTTATATTTAGGTTTCTCTCTGTTCTCTCCTATATAGATAGATGAATTTGGAACTCTAAATCCAACATGGTTTGTAGTAGCTCTTTGAAACTTGACAAAATAAAGGAGTTCTCAGTTTTGTCCCTATGGTTTCTGTCCTCTTCAAGTAGCCCTAGTCACAGACTGTGGAAAAGCACTTTCATTGAGAGGGGTTGCCAAGCTTCTAAGAAATAACGAGTTTCCGAAATACCAGGAAATATTTTTTCACCCAACCTTGATGATACTTGGTGGTAATGATCAGTACACAAATCCCACTTGGCTCACCAAATTTTGTTCTTCTAGTTTGAAGCGTTCGTCTACAGTAGCAGTTTTTATATTTAGGTTTCCCTCTGTTCTCTCCTATATAGATAGATGAATTTGGAACTCTAAATCCAACATGGATTGTAGAAGCTCTTTGAAACTTGACAAAATAAAGGAGTTCTCAATTTTGTCTCTATGGTTTGTTTCCTCTTCATGTAGCCCTAGGCACAGACTGTGGAAGCACTTTCATTGAGATGGGTTGCCATGCTTCTAAGAAATAACGAGTTTACAAAATACCAGCAAATATTTTTTCACCCAATCTTGATGATACTTGGTGGTAATGATCAGTACACAAATCCCACTTGGCTCACCCAATTTTGTTCTTCTACGTTGATGCGTTCATCTACAGGAGCAGTTTTTATATTTAGGTTTCACTCTGTTCTCTCATATATAGATAGATGAATTTGGAACTCTAAATCCAACATGGTTTGTAGTAGCTCTTTGAAACTTGACAAAATAAAGGAGTTCTCAGTTTTGTCTCTATGGTTTGTTTCCTCTTCAAGTAGCCCTAGGCACAGACTGTGGAAAAGCACTTTCATTGAGAGTGGTTGGCAAGCTTCTAAGAAATTACAAGTTTCCGAAACACCAGCAAATATTTTTTCACCCAATCTTGATGATACTTGGTGGTAATGATAAGTACACAAATCCCACTTGGCTCACCAAATTTTGTTCTTCTAGGTTGAAGTGTTCGTCTACAATAGCAGTTTTTATATTTAGGTTTCTCTCTGTTCTCTCCTATATAGATAGATGAATTTGGAACTCTAAATCCAACATGGATTGTAGTAGCTCTTTGAAACTTGGCAAAATAAAGGAGTTCTCAGTTTTGTCTCTATGGTTTGTTTCCTCTTAATGTAGCCCTAGGCACAGACTGTGGAAAAGCACTTTCATTGAGATGGGTTGCCAAGCTTCTAAGAAATAACGAGTTTCTAAAATACCAGCAAATATTTTTTCACCCAATCTTGATGATACTTGGTGGTAATGATCAGTACACAAATCCCACTTGGCTCACCAAATTTTGATTTTCTAGGTTGAAGCGTTCGTCTACAGTAGCAGTTTTTATATTTAGGTTTCCCTCTGTTCTCTCCTGTATAGATAGATGAATTTGGAACTCTAAATCCAACATGGTTTGTAGTAGCTGTTTGAATCTTGACGAAATAAAGAAGTTCTGTGTTTTGTCTCTATGGTTTGATTCCTCTTCAAGTAGCCCTAGGCACAGACTGTGGAAAAGCACTTTCATTGAGATGGGTTGCCAAGCTTCTAAGAAATAACGAGTTTCCGAAATACCAGCAAATATTTTTTCACCCAATTTTGATGATACTTGGTGGTAATGATCAGTACACAAATCCCACTTGGCTCACCAAATTTTGTTCTTCTTGGTTGAAGCGTTCATCTACAGTAGCAGTTTTTATATTTAGGTTTCACTCTGTTCCCTCATATATAGATAGATAAATTTGGAACTCTAAATCCAACATGGTTTGTAGTAGCTCTTTGAAACTTGACAAAATAAAGGAGTTCTCAGTTTTGTCTCTGTGGTTTCTTTCCTCTTCAAGTAGCCCTAGTCCCAGACTGTGGAAAAGCACTTTCATTGAGAGGGGTTGCCAAGCTTCTAAGAAATTACGAGTTTCCGAAATACCAGAAAAAATTTTTTCACCAATCTTGATGATACTTGGTGGTAATGATCAGTACACATATCCCACTTGGATCACCCAATTTTGTTTTTCTAGGTTCAAGCGTTCGTCTACAGTAGCAGTTTTTATATTTAGGTTTCTCTCTGTTCTCTCCTGTATAGGTAGATGAATTTGGAACCCTAATCCAACATGGTTTGTAGTAGCTCTTTGAATCTTGACAAAATAAAGAAGTTCTGAGTTTTGTCTCTATGGTTTGTTTCCTCTTGAAGTAGCCCTAGGCACAGACTGTGGAAAAGCACTTTCAATGAGAGGGGTTGCCAAGCTTCTAAGAAATAACGAGTTTCCGAAATACCAGCAAATATTTTTTCACCAATCTTGATGATACTTGGTGGTAATGATCAGTACACAAATCCCACTTGGCTCACCCAATTTTGTTCTTCTACTTTGAAGCGTTCGTCTACAGGAGCAGTTTTTATATTTAGGTTTCACTCTGTTCTCTCATATATAGATAGATGAATTTGGAACTCTAAATCCAACATGGTTTGTAGTAGCTCTTTGAAACTTGACAAAATAAAGAGTTCTCAGTTTTTTCCCTATGGATTGTTTCGTCTTCAAGTAGCCCTAGGCACAGACTGTGGAAAAGCACTTTCATTGAGAGTGGTTGCCAAGCTTCTAAGAAATTACAAGTTTCCGAAACACCAGCAAATATTTTTTCACCCAATCTTGATGATACTTGGTGGTAATGATCAGTACACAAATCCCACTTGGCTCACCAAATTATGTTCTTCTAGGTTGAAGTGTTCGTCTACAGTAGCAGTTTTTATATTTAGGTTTCACTCTGTTCTCTCATATATAGATAGATGAATTTGGAACTCTAAATCCAACATGCATTGTAGTAGCTCTTTGAAACTTGACAAAATAAAGGAGTTCTCAGTTTTGTCTCTATGGTTTGTTTCCTCTTCAAGTAGCCCTAGGCACAGCCTGTGGAAGCACTTTCATTGAGATGGGTTGCCAAGCTTCTAAGAAATAACGAGTTTCCAAAATACCAGCAAATATTTTTTCACCCAATCTTGATGATACTTGGTGGTAATGATCAGTACACAAATCCCACTTGGCTCACCCAATTTTGTTCTTCTACGTTGAAGCGTTCGTCTAAAGGAGCAGTTTTTATATTTAGGTTTCACTCTGTTCTCTCATATATAGATAGATGAATTTGGAACTCTAAATCCAACATGGTTTGTAGTAGCTCTTTGAAACTTGACAAAATAAAGGAGTTCTCAGTATTGTCTCTATGGTTTGTTTCCTCTTCAAGTAGCCCTAGGCACAGACTGTGGAAAAGCACTTTCATTGAGAGTGGTTGCCCAGCTTCTAAGACATTACAAGTTTCCGAAACACCAGCAAATATTTTTTCACCCAATCTTGATGATACTTGGTGGTAATGATCAGTACACAAATCCCACTTGGCTCACCAAATTTTGTTCTTCTAGGTTGAAGTGTTCGTCAACAGTAGCAGTTTTTATATTTAGGTTTCTCTCTGTACTCTCCTATATAGATACATGAATTTGGAACTCTAAATCCAACATGGATTGTAGTAGCTCTTTGAAACTTGACAAAATAAAGGAGTTCTCAGTTTTGTCTCTATGGTTTGTTTCCTCTTCAAGTAGCCCTAGGCACAGACTGTGGAAAAGCACTTTCATTGAGAGGGGTTGCCAAGCTTCTAAGACATAACGAGTTTCCGAAATACCAGCAAATATTTTTTAACCCAATTTTGATGATACTTGGTGGTAATGATCAGTACACAAATCCCACTTGGCTCACCAAATTTTGTTCTTCTAGTTTGAAGCTTTCGTCTACAGTAGCAGTTTTTATATTTAGGTTTCCCTCTGTTCTCTCCTATATAGATAGATGAATTTGGAACTCTAAATCCAACATGGTTTATAGTAGCTCTTTGAAACTTGACAAAATTAAGGAGTTCTCAGGTTTGTATCTATGGTTTGTTTCCTCTTCAAGTAGCCCTAGGCACAGACTGTTGAAAAGCACTTTCATTGAGAGGGGTTGCCAAGCTTCTAAGAAATAACGAGTTTCCGAAATACCAGCAAATATTTTTTCACCCAATCTTGATGATACTTGGTGGTAATGATCAGTACACAAATCCCTCTTGGCTCACCAAATTTTGTTCTTCTAGTTTGAAGCGTTCGTCTACAGTATCAGTTTTTATATTTAGGTTTCACTCTGTTCTCTCATATATAGATAGATGAATTTGGAACTCTAAATCCAACATGGTTTGTAGTAGCTCTTTGAAACTTGACAAAATAAAGGAGTTCTCAGTTTTTTCTCTATGGTTTGTTTAATCTTCAAGTAGCCCTAGGCACAGACTGTGGAAAAGCACTTTCATTGAGAGTGGTTGCCAAGCTTCTAAGAAATTACAAGTTTCCGAAACACCAGCAAATATTTTTTCACCCAATCTTGATGATACTTGGTGGTAATGATCAGTACACAAATCCCACTTGGCTCACCAAATTTTGTTCTTCTAGGTTGAAGCGTTCGTCTACAGTAGAATTTTTTATATTTAGGTTTCACTCTGTTCTCTCATATATAGATAGATGAATTTGGAACTCTAAATCCAACATGGTTTGTTGTAGCTCTTTGAAACTTGACAAAATAAAGGAGTTCTCAGTTTTGTCTCTATGGTTTCTTTCCTCTTCAAGTAGCCCTAGTCCCAGACTGTGGAAAAGCACTTTCATTGAGAGGGGTTGCCAAGCTTCTAAGAAATTACGAGTTTCCGAAATACCAGGAAATATTTTTTCACCCAATCTTGATGATACTTGGTGGTAATGATCAGTACACAAATCCCACTTGGCTCACCAAATTTTGATTTTCTAGGTTGAAGCGTTCGTCTACAGTAGCAGTTTTTATATTTAGGTTTCCCTCTGTTCTCTCCTGTATAGATAGATGAATTTGGAACTCTAAATCCAACATGGTTTGTAGTAGCTGTTTGAATCTTGACGAAATAAAGAAGTTCTGTGTTTTGTCTCTATGGTTTGATTCCTCTTCAAGTAGCCCTAGGCACAGACTGTGGAAAAGCACTTTCATTGAGATGGGTTGCCAAGCTTCTAAGAAATAACGAGTTTCCGAAATACCAGCAAATATTTTTTCACCCAATTTTGATGATACTTGGTGGTAATGATCAGTACACAAATCCCACTTGGCTCACCAAATTTTGTTCTTCTTGATTGAAGCGTTCATCTACAGTAGCAGTTTTTATATTTAGGTTTCACTCTGTTCTCTCATATATAGATAGATAAATTTGGAACTCTAAATCCAACATGGTTTGTAGTAGCTCTTTGAAACTTGACAAAATAAAGGAGTTCTCAGTTTTGTCTCTGTGGTTTCTTTCCTCTTCAAGTAGCCCTAGTCCCAGACTGTGGAAAAGCACTTTCATTGAGAGGGGTTGCCAAGCTTCTAAGAAATTACGAGTTTCCGAAATACCAGGAAATATTTTTTCACCCAATCTTGATGATACTTGGTGGTAATGATCAGTACACATATCCCACTTGGATCACCAAATTTTGTTTTTCTAGGTTCAAGCGTTCGTCTACAGTAGCAGTTTTTATATTTAGGTTTCTCTCTGTTCTCTCATGTATAGGTAGATGAATTTGGAACCCTAATCCAACATGGTTTGTAGTAGCTCTTTGAATCTTGACAAAATAAAGAAGTTCTGAGTTTTGTCTCTATGGTTTGTTTCCTCTTGAAGTAGCCCTAGGCACAGACTGTGGAAAAGCACTTTCAATGAGAGGGGTTGCCAAGCTTCTAAGAAATAACGAGTTTCCGAAATACCAGCAAATATTTTTTCACCCAATCTTGATGATACTTGGTGGTAATGATCAGTACACAAATCCCACTTGGCTCACCAAATTTTGTTCTTCTAGGTTGAAGTGTTCGTCTACAGTAGCAGTTTTTATATTTAGGTTTCTCTCTGTTCTCTCCTATATAGATAGATGAATTTGGAACTCTAAATCCAACATGGATTGTAGTAGCTCTTTGAAACTTGGCAAAATAAAGGAGTTCTCAGTTTTGTCTCTATGGTTTGTTTCCTCTTAATGTAGCCCTAGGCACAGACTGTGGAAAAGCACTTTCATTGAGATGGGTTGCCAAGCTTCTAAGAAATAACGAGTTTCTAAAATACCAGCAAATATTTTTTCACCCAATCTTGATGATAATTGGTGGTAATGATCAGTACACAAATCCCACTTGGCTCACCAAATTTTGATTTTCTAGGTTGAAGCGTTCGTCTACAGTAGCAGTTTTTATATTTAGGTTTCCCTCTGTTCTCTCCTGTATAGATAGATGAATTTGGAACTCTAAATCCAACATGGTTTGTAGTAGCTGTTTGAATCTTGACGAAATAAAGAAGTTCTGTGTTTTGTCTCTATGGTTTGATTCCTCTTCAAGTAGCCCTAGGCACAGACTGTGGAAAAGCACTTTCATTGAGATGGGTTGCCAAGCTTCTAAGAAATAACGAGTTTCCGAAATACCAGCAAATATTTTTTCACCCAATTTTGATGATACTTGGTGGTAATGATCAGTACACAAATCCCACTTGGCTCACCAAATTTTGTTCTTCTTGGTTGAAGCGTTCATCTACAGTAGCAGTTTTTATATTTAGGTTTCACTCTGTTCCCTCATATATAGATAGATAAATTTGGAACTCTAAATCCAACATGCTTTGTAGTAGCTCTTTGAAACTTGACAAAATAAAGGAGTTCTCAGTTTTGTCTCTGTGGTTTCTTTCCTCTTCAAGTAGCCCTAGTCCCAGACTGTGGAAAAGCACTTTCATTGAGAGGGGTTGCCAAGCTTCTAAGAAATTACGAGTTTCCGAAATACCAGAAAATATTTTTTCACCCAATCTTGATGATACTTGGTGGTAATGATCAGTACACATATCCCACTTGGATCACCAAATTTTGTTTTTCTAGGTTCAAGCGTTCGTCTACAGTAGCAGTTTTTATATTTAGGTTTCTCTCTGTTCTCTCCTGTATAGGTAGATGAATTTGGAACCCTAATCCAACATGGTTTGTAGTAGCTCTTTGAATCTTGACAAAATAAAGAAGTTCTGAGTTTTGTCTCTATGGTTTGTTTCCTCTTGAAGTAGCCCTAGGCACAGACTGTGGAAAAGCACTTTCAATGAGAGGGGTTGCCAAGCTTCTAAGAAATAACGAGTTTCCGAAATACCAGCAAATATTTTTTCACCCAATCTTGATGATACTTGGTGGTAATGATCAGTACACAAATCCCACTTGGCTCACCCAATTTTGTTCTTCTACTTTGAAGCGTTCGTCTACAGGAGCAGTTTTTATATTTAGGTTTCACTCTGTTCTCTCATATATAGATAGATGAATTTGGAACTCTAAATCCAACATGGTTTGTAGTAGCTCTTTGAAACTTGACAAAATAAAGGAGTTCTCAGTTTTTTCCCTATGGATTGTTTCGTCTTCAAGTAGCCCTAGGCACAGACTGTGGAAAAGCACTTTCATTGAGAGTGGTTGCCAAGCTTCTAAGAAATTACAAGTTTCCGAAACACCAGCAAATATTTTTTCACCCAATCTTGATGATACTTGGTGGTAATGATCAGTACACAAATCCCACTTGGCTCACCAAATTATGTTCTTCTAGGTTGAAGTGTTCGTCTACAGTAGCAGTTTTTATATTTAGGTTTCACTCTGTTCTCTCATATATAGATAGATGAATTTGGAACTCTAAATCCAACATGCATTGTAGTAGCTCTTTGAAACTTGACAAAATAAAGGAGTTCTCAGTTTTGTCTCTATGGTTTGTTTCCTCTTCAAGTAGCCCTAGGCACAGCCTGTGGAAGCACTTTCATTGAGATGGGTTGCCAAGCTTCTAAGAAATAACGAGTTTCCAAAATACCAGCAAATATTTTTTCACCCAATCTTGATGATACTTGGTGGTAATGATCAGTACACAAATCCCACTTGGCTCACCCAATTTTGTTCTTCTACGTTGAAGCGTTCGTCTAAAGGAGCAGTTTTTATATTTAGGTTTCACTCTGTTCTCTCATATATAGATAGATGAATTTGGAACTCTAAATCCAACATGGTTTGTAGTAGCTCTTTGAAACTTGACAAAATAAAGGAGTTCTCAGTATTGTCTCTATGGTTTGTTTCCTCTTCAAGTAGCCCTAGGCACAGACTGTGGAAAAGCACTTTCATTGAGAGTGGTTGCCCAGCTTCTAAGACATTACAAGTTTCCGAAACACCAGCAAATATTTTTTCACCCAATCTTGATGATACTTGGTGGTAATGATCAGTACACAAATCCCACTTGGCTCACCAAATTTTGTTCTTCTAGGTTGAAGTGTTCGTCAACAGTAGCAGTTTTTATATTTAGGTTTCTCTCTGTACTCTCCTATATAGATACATGAATTTGGAACTCTAAATCCAACATGGATTGTAGTAGCTCTTTGAAACTTGACAAAATAAAGGAGTTCTCAGTTTTGTCTCTATGGTTTGTTTCCTCTTCAAGTAGCCCTAGGCACAGACTGTGGAAAAGCACTTTCATTGAGAGGGGTTGCCAAGCTTCTAAGACATAACGAGTTTCCGAAATACCAGCAAATATTTTTTAACCCAATTTTGATGATACTTGGTGGTAATGATCAGTACACAAATCCCACTTGGCTCACCCAATTTTGTTCTTCTACTTTGAAGCGTTCGTCTACAGGAGCAGTTTTTATATTTAGGTTTCACTCTGTTCTCTCATATATAGATAGATGAATTTGGAACTCTAAATCCAACATGCATTGTAGTAGCTCTTTGAAACTTGACAAAATAAAGGAGTTCTCAGTTTTGTCTCTATGGTTTGTTTCCTCTTCAAGTAGCCCTAGGCACAGCCTGTGGAAGCACTTTCATTGAGATGGGTTGCCAAGCTTCTAAGAAATAACGAGTTTCCAAAATACCAGCAAATATTTTTTCACCCAATCTTGATGATACTTGGTGGTAATGATCAGTACACAAATCCCACTTGGCTCACCCAATTTTGTTCTTCTACGTTGAAGCGTTCGTCTAAAGGAGCAGTTTTTATATTTAGGTTTCACTCTGTTCTCTCATATATAGATAGATGAATTTGGAACTCTAAATCCAACATGGTTTGTAGTAGCTCTTTGAAACTTGACAAAATAAAGGAGTTCTCAGTATTGTCTCTATGGTTTGTTTCCTCTTCAAGTAGCCCTAGGCACAGACTGTGGAAAAGCACTTTCATTGAGAGTGGTTGCCCAGCTTCTAAGACATTACAAGTTTCCGAAACACCAGCAAATATTTTTTCACCCAATCTTGATGATACTTGGTGGTAATGATCAGTACACAAATCCCACTTGGCTCACCAAATTTTGTTCTTCTAGGTTGAAGTGTTCGTCAACAGTAGCAGTTTTTATATTTAGGTTTCTCTCTGTACTCTCCTATATAGATACATGAATTTGGAACTCTAAATCCAACATGGATTGTAGTAGCTCTTTGAAACTTGACAAAATAAAGGAGTTCTCAGTTTTGTCTCTATGGTTTGTTTCCTCTTCAAGTAGCCCTAGGCACAGACTGTGGAAAAGCACTTTCATTGAGAGGGGTTGCCAAGCTTCTAAGACATAACGAGTTTCCGAAATACCAGCAAATATTTTTTAACCCAATTTTGATGATACTTGGTGGTAATGATCAGTACACAAATCCCACTTGGCTCACCAAATTTTGTTCTTCTAGTTTGAAGCTTTCGTCTACAGTAGCAGTTTTTATATTTAGGTTTCCCTCTGTTCTCTCCTATATAGATAGATGAATTTGGAACTCTAAATCCAACATGGTTTATAGTAGCTCTTTGAAACTTGACAAAATTAAGGAGTTCTCAGGTTTGTATCTATGGTTTGTTTCCTCTTCAAGTAGCCCTAGGCACAGACTGTTGAAAAGCACTTTCATTGAGAGGGGTTGCCAAGCTTCTAAGAAATAACGAGTTTCCGAAATACCAGCAAATATTTTTTCACCCAATCTTGATGATACTTGGTGGTAATGATCAGTACACAAATCCCTCTTGGCTCACCAAATTTTGTTCTTCTAGTTTGAAGCGTTCGTCTACAGTATCAGTTTTTATATTTAGGTTTCACTCTGTTCTCTCATATATAGATAGATGAATTTGGAACTCTAAATCCAACATGGTTTGTAGTAGCTCTTTGAAACTTGACAAAATAAAGGAGTTCTCAGTTTTGTCTCTATGGTTTGTTTAATCTTCAAGTAGCCCTAGGCACAGACTGTGGAAAAGCACTTTCATTGAGAGTGGTTGCCAAGCTTCTAAGAAATTACAAGTTTCCGAAACACCAGCAAATATTTTTTCACCCAATCTTGATGATACTTGGTGGTAATGATCAGTACACAAATCCCACTTGGCTCACCAAATTTTGTTCTTCTAGGTTGAAGCGTTCGTCTACAGTAGCATTTTTTATATTTAGGTTTCACTCTGTTCTCTCATATATAGATAGATGAATTTGGAACTCTAAATCCAACATGGTTTGTTGTAGCTCTTTGAAACTTGACAAAATAAAGGAGTTCTCAGTTTTGTCTCTATGGTTTCTTTCCTCTTCAAGTAGCCGTAGTCCCAGACTGTGGAAAAGCACTTTCATTGAGAGGGGTTGCCAAGCTTCTAAGAAATTACGAGTTTCCGAAATACCAGGAAATATTTTTTCACCCAATCTTGATGATACTTGGTGGTAATGATCAGTACACAGATCCCACTTGGCTCACCAAATTTTGATTTTCTAGGTTGAAGCGTTCGTCTACAGTAGCAGTTTTTATATTTAGGTTTCCCTCTGTTCTCTCCTGTATAGATAGATGAATTTGGAACTCTAAATCCAACATGGTTTGTAGTAGCTGTTTGAATCTTGACGAA
>NW_027516367.1:0-60346 GCF_048772815.1 Callospermophilus lateralis
TAGGCATTGTTGTTTGTCCTACTCAAAACATCATCCAAAAATCAGTAATTGATTATAATTCCAAATGAAATTTGTGCTTTGTAATAGCCCATTCAGGATACTATGACAAAGTACCACACACTACATCACTTAGAAATAGAAATTTACCTCTTATAATTCTGGAAGTTTTTGGTGATTCCAGGATCAAGGTACTGTCCGATTTGGTGTGGGATGAGAGCCCATTTATTCATAGACAGCTGTCTGTACTCTAACCTCACATTGTAGAAGATGCAAAGGATCTCTTTCAAGTCTCTTTTATAAGGGCACTCATCTTATTCATGAGGGCTCTACCTTCATGACCTAGTCACCTCACAAATGGCCCTATCTCTGTATACCATCAACTTATACGTAAGGATTTCAACCTGAATTTTAGGAGAACATAAACTTTTGGACCACAGCATGCTGCTACCAGAATCCAAATATATCTACCCCAAAAGAGTGTTCAAGCCTATTATAAGACATTGGACTCCTAAATATTCCCTGCTGTGGTAGATCTCTGAATGTTCATGAAGTTTTATCCCACCAATACATATACATGATGTGCTGCAGAAAATCAAGATAACCAAAATATTTGCAGACTGTAGTGTAAAAAAGAACAGAAACTAACCATGGGACAATACAACAAATGTGTACTTCTTTCTTACCACATAAACAGGAACTGATGAGGACTGAGACAAATGCATTCCCTAGACCAATAGATAAAATGCCAGATCCTGTTTTTAAACCATTTCAGTAAGGATACCATACTAGACAACTTACCAGTTGCTTAAATTTTTGATGATATATCATAATCTGCCACAATTCATCTGCTTTTTCTTGGAGTCAAGGAAAAGTTGAATGAAAATATGATGATGAGAACTCTGATATATTTCTTTTTTGGTGGCATTAATATCTCAGGTTATTCCTAGAATACAATATTGCTTCTTTTCTACTATTTTGGTGAGAACAAAGGGGCTGGTTGAAGACAACTCATAGGTTCCACTTGATTAAATCTGCCATAATAGTTCTTAGTGCACAGGTCATGTAACCTGAAGAAAGTAAGGATACTAGTCTTGAAGAATCTATAAACAAAGACACTCCAAAATACTAAATAAATGACCTTGACTTTTGAATATGTTTGGAGTGTTTAAAAATCATAAAAGGTCCAGCATGACTGAGTGTAGAGAAGGCAAGTGATAGTGAAGATTTTAACCTCTATCTTGCAGAACTGATAAGTCATGGAAAGAAATCATTTCAGAATTTTGAAGTTTAAAAAAAAAAACAAAGTTAATGAACTAGATTTTTTTGTACTGGGATTTAAATCCATGAGTGCTCTACCACTGAATTTTAAAAATATTTTTTTGAGACAGGATCTTACTAAGTTGCTAAGGCTAACCTTGAAAAAGAGTACACTTGAAAATTTATAAACATAATTGTAGTAATTAATGGGATAATTAATCATTAAAATTCATAGTGCTTGAAACTTAATGATAATTAAAACCTATGAGACATTAATAGATGTTTACACATAAGAGATATAAATATAATGAAACTTATTAAAAATGAATTGGTAATTTGAGAGAAAAAAACATCTTTCACAGTTTTATTTGGAAAAAAGAAAGGGTAAATATTAATGAGCTGTACATTCAAGATATATAGATTGGAAAACAGTAATAGAATATATCCCCCCACATGTAAATAAAGGTAAGAAAAGCATGTAATGAATTAGAAAGCTCATCTACAATTAAGATGGTAAAAAATACAAGGGTTAATTCTTGGAGATATAACTAATAAAACTTAAAAATCTCTTATAGAGACACCAAACAGATTTGGTAAATAGTGAAAATATGATAATCAAGAAGTAAATTATAAGAATCAGCCCAGTACTTATAACTTTAAGAAGTATATACAAAAACATACTCAAGATTGTAATCATTGATTGTTTTAATAGCCATTAAATGGGTTTCAAGCATACAAAATAATTTTTTCTTTTTCTTTTTTCTTTTTCTTTTTTTTTTTTTGGCAGGTGGGAGGTACTGGGGATTGAACACAGGGCCTTGTGCATGCAAGGCAAGCACTCTACCTACTAATCTATATCTTTAGCCCTAAAATAATTTTTATATGGACTGATGTATCATTGATGAGGAAACCAGAAATATGCAGGAAAAGAGTGCAATATACCTGTCAGTTTACGAATTTAAATCTAAATCTTCATCACCTGGATGAAAAACCAAAATGTAAGTATTACAATGTAACTGGTAGAAAAATATAAAAGATGAATATTGTTCTTTAATCAACATCTGAATTTGGAGTGGTGGTTAGAGGGGATTGAACTCAGGGCACTTTACCACTAACTCACATGCTCAGCATTTTTTATTTTGAGATAGGCTCTCTCTCTCTCTTGCTGCAGCTAGCCTCAAACTTGCAATTCTCCTGACTCAGTTTCTCAAGTTTCTGGGATTATAGGTGTGTGCCACCATGCCCAGCCAACCTCTCAATTTTTATACTTTTCAAATTTAGATAATTTCAGGAGAGTATCTTGGGTTTTATTTTATTTTTGAGCAAAAATAAAATTTGTACTCATCGTTAACAAATAGTTATGCACCTTTAAATTATGTTTGGGTCTACAACAAACCACACATAAAAATGTTTCCATAAATTTGTAATAAAGCCAAGAATTTCTGTTTCCTACTAACACCATAGCACTTAATATCATTAAACAATACATTACCCACATGTTTGTGGTGATACTGATTTAAATAAAACCTATTGCACAGTCATATGAAAATATAGTACATACAATTATGAATAGTACATAATGATTTATAATGATAACATGATTTATAATCATAATAATAATGCTACTTGTTTATGTATTTACTATATCTTTGCTGTTTTTAGTGTACTTCTGCTAATAAAGAAAAATTTTACTGTAAAACAGTTTGTTGTGTTAAACTGACAAAAGGATCTTATATTCATTATATCTCACATTCACTAAATTAGTTTACTTATTTGATTGCTTGATTTTGATAAAATGACCTTTAAATTGTTAAAAAGTTTAATTTTCAAAAAGAAAAAAAAACACACCACATCTGGTGATTGATATATACTCCTAGATTTGTATAAATGCATACATACATACTGTGATGTTCACACAAGAAAATCACTTAACACATGTCTGAATATATATCCTTGTCTATAGTTAATGTTATTTATGTTCAAAACTGTAGGATAATTTTTTAAAATTATTCCCATTGTCTATAAAAATATGAAGAGAAGCATACTTTCTTCACCAACAAAATTTCATTTGGGCTGGGGTGTTCTCTCAGCAGCAGAGTGCTTGCCTTGCCCATGTGAGACCATGGGTTCTACCCTCAGCACCACATAAAAATAAATAAACAAAATAAAGGTATGGTGTCCATGTGTAACAAAAAATATATTTTTTAAAAAATTTCATTTATGTTTTTTGAGATAGAAAGTGGTATATACTAATGTTTTTAATTAAATAAAAATTAATACTTCACTTCTCAATATATAAATTGAATTTGCCTCAGACATGTCCGGAGAAATCAATGACAGTGATAAGTACTCTGTATTTCTTTTGCACAGAAGAGTTCATAAAACATTTTACAAGCTTTGTATCAGAAAACTCATGCATTTAAATTTATGTAGACTCATTAAAAATATTGATTAAAGGGAAAGAATTTAGGAATTCTCTATTAAAATCTTCCTGGGTCACAACATAGCCTGTCCTAATGACAGAAAAAGTACACCCTAACAAGTGTGTCAAATCCCTACCCCCACACACCCTTCATATCCAGAATTTCCCTTGTTTTATTCCCCTTTGCTTAATGTCCTTTAATTGTAGATTCTAATCATCAACCTAACCACCCTAATTGGGAAGGATGCATACCTAATCTTCTCTAATAATTCCAACCTTATTGATCCCCCCATGACAAATGCAAGAAAACCTTGCTGCCAACATGCCCAATGATGCTTTTCGGAAAGCCCCCTCAGATAATGATAGAATCCCATGGAATCAATATGTCACTGCATACCTTATCTCCTTGATAAGAGGAATTTTTCTGGGGAAGAGCAACATCTATGCACCTGTGTGGGCACAGCTCCCTATATGAAATGCCCCAAAATTACATAAGCTACTTCAGTCCCTGCTAAACGGGACAAACAGTTACCAACTATTATGCAGGAAATCAGTATGGCATGATGGATATTACACAAATATTGCTGGCTGCTGAGCCCATCAAAGGGGCAGCAACTGGCTGGATTAATGAATCTATATGAAGTCCAGACCTTCATCATGGATTTGTCTTTGTGACAAACTATACCCACATCCACTATGCACAAACTTGTGTTATGCCACCCTTTGCCATGCTAAGAATCAATGATACTGATGCATAAATACCTCTCATACAGAGATCCGCTGTGCAGTCAATCCATGGTTAGGGCACAGTTAGGACCAAATGGCTCATCAGGTCATCTGTTCTGAGTGAGGTTTTTAGAGGCAAGACCTGCCTGGTGTCACTTGGAGCAGGACATAAAATCTCTGGGCCTCTCTTTTTCTCAGATACTGGATGAGGGATGAAAAAAATACCCATGCCCAACCAGCCGTCTGCACTTGTGAACCTGAGCAGGGTGGGCACATCAGACAAACACACTCAGTCGCCCTTAATGTATGCCATGTATGCAGTACTCCATGCACTTGTCCCCACATCTCCACCCTTTGACTGTTCCACAAGGAATCCAGCCAGCACTGCTCTTTTTTGTTTGGTGGACTTTACATGATACATAAACACCTCAAAATACAAGAAAAAAAGGATAACTATTATAAATAGTAGGGCCAGGGTAATACCATTATGAGCCTTTGCAACATAAACAGTCACTGCCTTTCCTCCCCCTGATTCCACCAGGCTCAGCACAGAGGGAACTGGCCTATACAAACAAAATTTGAATGTGTGATTTCACTTAAAATGTTTGTCCTGTCATAGAGGGGATGCTCTTTGCATGTCAGCACCTGTGCAAAAAAGGCCAGCTCCCCTGGACAGGTGCAGAACTGGAGGCAATAACAGATGTAAGTGACCAAGAGTGGCTAGGAGCCACTTTTAGGAGAATGGGAAGATGGTCTCATACCCACCTGTGGCCCACTTATGCTGCCCTGTCCTGTGATCATTGCATGTCTTGGTCTGGGTGTCCCAAGTGTAGGTAAAAAAGAAAATGTATAGAGTGAACTGCCAAGAAAAGAAGAAAATGAAGGCAGAAGTTAGTGGGGGTTGTCAGAAAGAAAAAAGAAAGAGAAGAGAGGAAGGAATACATGGACTAATGGAAAAATTCCCCTGGAATTTAAGGTAGGTTAAAGATCACTTTCCTGAGTGAGCCACTCTTCTCTTAATCATGTGGTTTAATTCTTTCATAAATAACTGTGGTTATCCTATTTGTCCTCCATTTATATATCCCACACCTCATTCTCTCAAGTAAGACTTGAATTTTATGTGGATCTATCTTCAATGGTGCATGGAATGACATATCTTATCCTTGAGCTGGAAACAAAGTTCTATACTTAGTGGAAATTCTATCTTGTCCAAGGGCATAAGGTGTAAAAAATTTGAATGTCTTTTAAACAGGACTCATATTTATGTATGGCTAAAACATTCATTTTTTTTATTTGTTATAAGTAGTTATAAAGGACAGTTGGATGCATTTTTACACAGTGTAAAAAAATTTCTTCTGTCTGTCAATAGTGTAGGGTCACACAAGTAGTGTAATCATTCATATGTATAGAATAATAATGTCAGCCTCATTCCACCATCTTTTCCAAATCCATATCCACCTTTCTTCCCCTTATTTCCCTCTGCACAACTCAAAGCTAACATTTAAGTTTTGATTGCAGTGTGATGTGACTCCAATAACCTTTTTAATAATTATATATATATATATATATATATATATATATATATATATATATATATATATATATATATTGCTGAGAATTGAACACAGTGCTTCACACATGCAAGGAAAGTGCACTACAACTAAGCCACATTCACAGCCCACCAACAACATTTTCATTTCGCATCTGTATATCAATTTGTCTAAGCGCCATCAGTGATATGACTGTCCTCTAAACATTGTGTATTCTTATAAAATATTCATAGGCAACAGACACATCGGTTTAATTCTTGATTATCTACTTTTTTCTTTCATCAATGTGTGTGTGTTTTTATGCCAGTACCACATTTTTGTAATTTCTATAAATTTCTATAGTAAGTTTTAAAATTACGAAGTCTGAGTTATATTTCTTTTAAAAATATTTTATTTTTGCTATCTGTGTCCCTTTCCTGTTTAGTTTGAATTTGATGACCAGCTGTCCTATTTCTGTGAAATAAAAAAATGTAGTTGGGATTTTTACAAAGATTATTTTAGAGCTGTAGATTATTTTGTTCACCATTTCCCTTTTGTCAAACTAACTACATCATCTGTGAACATGGAATATCTTCTTATATATTTTGCATGATTTTATTTGAGGAAAGTTTTATACTTTTATGTACAAGCTTTTTATTTGATTTTGGTTATTTTTTCTATGAATTTATTTTTATGCAAATATAAATAATTTCTTTAATTTTTTACATTAAATTGTTCATTACTGTTATATAAATGAGATGATCTTTTCAGTATTTATCTTGTAACCAGTAATTTTGCTGAATTCATTATATTGTCTGTGGCAGTGATATTTTTAACCTACATTATTTGGCATCTTTTATAAATGGGATCGTATTATCTGTAAACAGAGATAGTTTATTTCTCCCTATCTAATTTTGTTGCTTTTTCCCCAACTAAATATTTAAATATATGTTGTCACCTTAGACAAAAATATTTATTGTTCTTTTATTGATCTGCTATAAAGAATTGAATGATTTTACCACACCTTTCTCACCACTGAAGAGATCTTCCAAAAATGTAGAATTAAAAAACTATAGAACTCAAAATAATAATATCAATAACATGGACTTTACTGACATATAAAGAATATTTCAACCTGCTTCCAGGGAATATGCTTTCTTCTCAGCAGCACATGGATCCTTCTCTAAATAAACCATATAGTATGCCACAAAGCAACTCTTACAAAATTAAAAAAAAAGTAGAGATACTACCATGCACTTTATCAGATCATAATGAAATAAAATTGGTAATCAATGACTAAATAAAAAATGAAAATTAATCCCAAACCTGGAGACTAAATAATATGCTACTTAATGAACAATTGGTTGCAGAAGACATCAAGAGGAGATTAAAAAACTTCTTAGAGGTAAATGAGATAATAGACACAACATATCAAAATATCTGGAACACTATGAAAGCAGTAATAAGAAGAAAGTTCATTTCATGGAGTTCATTTTTTAAAAGAACAAAAAGTCATCAAATAAATTTCCCCACTTTTTATCTCAAAGCTCTAGAAAAAGAACAAATCCAGAGCAAAAGCAAAATAAGGAAAGAAATAATTAAAATTAGAGCTGAAATCAATGAAATAAAAAAATTAAAAATTTACAAAACAAAAAGTTGGTACTTTGAAAAAAATAAGTAAAGTTGACATCCTTAGCTACACTGAAGAAGAGGAGAGAAAAAAACCCAAATTACCAACATATTTCATAAAAGATAATGTCAAAACAGACATTACAGAAGTACATAAAATAATTAAAATTGATTTTGAAAACTTATAATTCAATAAAATAGAAGATATTGAAGGCATTGACAAAATTCTTAACTCATACAGCTTACCCAGATTGAATCAGGAAGATACACACAATGAAATAGAAGATGCTATCAAAAGCCTACCAACCAAGAAAAGCACAGAGCCAGAGAAATACACAGCCAAGTTCACCAAGACCTGAAAAGGAGAACTACTATCAATACTATTCAATTTATTACAGAAAATAAAAAAAGAGGAAGCACTTCCAAACTCATTCTATGAGGCAAATATTACCTTGATTCCAAAACCAGACAAAGACACACCAAAAAGAAAAAAGAAAACTTTACACTAATATTTCTAATAAACATAGATGTGAAAATTCTCAATTAAATTCTAGCAAATCAAATACAAACATACCAAAAAGATTGTGCACCATGATCAAGTAGGATGAAAGGTTGGTTCAACATATGGAAATCAATGAATGTAATTCATCACATCGATAGACATAAAGATAAGAATCCATATGATTATCTCAATAGATGCAAAAAAAGCATTTGACAAAATAGAGCACCCCTTTATGTTTCAGACACTAGAAAAACTAGGAATAACAGGAACATATTTAAACATCATAAATGCTATCTATGCTAATCCCTAGGTCAACATCATTCTAAATGGAGAAAAATTGAAGGCATTCCCTCTAAAAAATGGGAGAAGACAGGGATGCCCTCTTTCACCACCTCTATTTAACATAGTTCTTGAAACACTCGACAGAGCAATTAGACAGACTAAAGAAATTAAAGAGATACATATATGAAAAGAAGAACATAAATTAGCACTATTTGCTGATGATATAATTCTATACATAAAATAACCAGGAAGCTCCACCAGAACAAATTCTAGAACTAGAAAATGCATTTAGCAAAGTATCAGGATATAAAATCAACACCCATAAGTCAAACGCATTTCTGTATATCAGTGACAAATCTTCTGAGAGGAAAATAAGGAAAACTACTCTATTCACAGTAGCCTCAAAAAATAAAATAAAATACATGGAATCAACATAATGAAAGAGATAAAGGAGTTTTACAATGAAAACTAAATACCCTAAATAAGAAAAAATTAAAGAAGACCTTAGAAGATGGAAAGATCTGCATTGCTCTTGGATAGGCAGAATTAATATTATCAAAATGACCGCACTACAAAAAGCACCATACAAATTTAATATAATTCCAATCAAAATCCCAATGGCATTCCTCAAAGAAATAGAAAAAGCAATTATAAAACTTAACTGGAAAAATAGAGACCCGGAATTGCTAAATCAATCTTTAGCAGGAAGAGTGAAGCAGGTGGCATCACTATATCAGACCTTAAACTGTACAACAGAGCAATAATAACAAAAACACCCTGGTATTTACACCAAAACATACTAGTAGACCAATGGTACTGAATAGAGGACACAGAGACGAACCCACAAAACTACAATGATATTATATTATACAAAGATGACAAAAAACATACACTGGAGAAAAGATAGCCTCTTCATCAAATGGTGCTGGGAAAACTGGAAATCTATATGTGACAAAATAATATTAAACCCCTATCTCTGACCACGCACAAAACTCAACTCAATATATATCAAGGACATAGAAATTAAACAAAGACTCTGCATCTAGTAGAAAAAAAGTACACCCTAATCTTCATCATGTGGGATTAGGCTCCAAATTCCTTAATAAGACTCCGGTGGCACAAGAATTAAAATCAAGAATCAACAAATGGAAAAAAATCAAATTAAAATGTCTCTTTGTAGCAAAATAAACAATCTGTGAGGTATATAAAGAGCCTATATCTTGGAAGCAAATTTTTACCTCTCATGCATCAGATAAAGCATTAGTCTCTCAGGTATATAAAGAACTTAAAAAGCTAAGCACCAAAAACTAAACCAAATAACCAAATCAATAAATGGACCAAGCAATATTACCAAAAGTTCTTTATAGGTTTTATGCGATGCCAATCAAAATCCCAAAGGAATTTCATGTAGAAATAGAAAAAGCAATCATGAAATTCATATAGAAAAATAAAAGACCCAGAATAGCAAAAATAATTCTAAGCAGGAAGTGTGAATCAGGCAGTATAGGGATACCAGACTTCAAAATATACTACAGAGCAATAGTAACAAAAACAGCATGGTACTGGTACCAAAACAGGCAGGTGGACCAATGGTACAGAATAGAGGACACAGAGACTAATTCACAAAATTACAACTATCTTATATTTGATAAAGGTGCTAAAAGCATGCAATGGAGGAAGGATAGCATCTTCAACAAATGGTTCTGGGAAAACTGGAAATCCATATGCAACAAAATGAAACTGGATAACATTCTCTCACCATGCACAAAAGTTAACTCAAAATGGATCAAAGAGCTTGATATCAAATCAGAGACTCTACGTCTGATAGAAGAAAAAGTTGGCTCCAATCTACATATTGCGGGGCCGGGCTCCAAATTCCTTAATAGGACACCCACAGAACAAGTGTTAATAACAAGAATCAACAAATGGGACTTACTCAAACTAAAAAGTTTTTTCTCAGCAAGAGAAACAATAAGAGAGGTAAATAGGGAGCCTACATCCTGGGAACAAATTTTTACTCCTCACACTTCAGATAGAGCCCAAATATCCAGAGTATACTAAGAACTCAAAAAAATTAAACAATAAGAAAACAAATAAACCAATCAACAAATGGGCCAAAGACCTGAACAGACACATCTCAAAGGAGGACATACAATCAATCAACAAGTACATGAAAAAATGCTCACCATCCCTAGCAGTCAGAGAAATGCAAATCAAAAACACCCTAAGATACCATCTCAATCCAGTAAGATTGGCAGCCATTATGAAGTCAAACAACAACAAGTGCTGGTGAGGATGTGGGGAAAAGGGTACATTTGTACATTGCTAGTGGGACTGCAAATTAGTGCAGGCAATTTGGAAAGCAGTATGGAGATTCCTTGGAAAGCTTGGAATAGAACCACCATTTGACCCAACTATTCCCCTTCTTGGACTATCCCCTAAAGACCTTAAAAGAGCATACCATAGGGATACTGCTACATTGATGTTCATAGCAGCACAATTCACAATAGCTGGATTGTGGATCCAACCTAGATGCTCTTCAATAAATGAATGGATAAAAAATGTGGCATTTATACACAACGGAGTACTACTCAGCACTAAAAAATGACAAAATCATGGAATTTGCAGGGAAATGGATGGCATTAGAGGAGATTATGCTTAGTGAAGGTAGCCAATCCCTAAAAAACAAATGCCAAATATCTTCTTTGATATAAGGAGAACAACTAAGAGCAGGGAGGAAGAGCATGAGAAGATTAACATTAAACAGGGATGAGAGATGGGAGGGAAAGGAAGAGAGAAGGGAAATTGCATGGAAATTGAAGGAGACCCTCATTGTTATACAAAATTACATATAAGGGGAAGTGAGGGTAAAGGGGAAAAAGAGGGGGAGAAATAAATTACAGTAGATGGGGTAGAGAGAGAAGATGGAAGGGGAGAAGAGGGGAGGGGGGACAATACAGGATAGGAAAGGCAACAGAATACAACAGACATTAGTATGGCAATATGTAAAGTGGATGTGTAACAGATGAGATTCTGCAATCTGAATACGGGGTAAAAATGGGAATTCATAACCCACTTGAATCAAATATATGAAATATGATATGTCAAGAACTATGTAATGTTTTGAACAACCAATAATAAAAATTAATAAAAAATAAATAAATGGGCCAAGGATCTGAACAGACACTTCTCAGAAGAGGATATAAAATCAATCCACAAATATATGAAAAAATGTTCATTATCTCTAAGAATTAGAGAATTGCAAACCAAAACTACTCAAAGATATCATCTCACTCTATCCAGAAAGGTAGCTATTATGAAGACAAACTACAATAATTTTGGTGAGGATGTAGGGAAAAAGTTACACTTATACATTGATGGCAGGACTGCAAGTTGGTGCAGATTCCTTTGAAAATTGAGAATGGAACCACCGCTTGACCCAGCTCTCCTATTTTTTGTTTATAACCAAAGAACTTGAAAAACACCATATTATAGGGACACAGCCACATCAATATTTATATCAGCACAATTCACAATAGCTAAACTGTGGGACCAAGGTAGATGCCCTTCAGTAGAGAAATGGATTAAAAATTTATATATATATATATATATATATATATATATATATATATATAATTTATATATATATATACCCATTTAATTTTCATTCTATATAGCACATAATATTATCATCTCCACTGTACAAACCAGAAAACTGAGGCACAAATAAGTCATGTGACTTGTTCAAGAGCACAATTCTCTTAAATGGCAGGAGTAGAAATTCACAGCCATATTTGTCTGCCTGTAGAGCCCAAACCACCAACCACAGGGCATACATAGGGTTCTTCCTAATTAACTTTCTATTCACCCATGTCTTACCACATTTCTATACTACTGACATCTCCTTTTGGTTTTGGCACTCACCTCTCAGATCAGCTCTTCTTTCACTGATTCCTTTAAGTGTTATGGGGAGATCAGGAATCACTGATTAGTTCTTTCCTCATATCCTCTAAAATATATATTTATATTTATAGTTCCTTTTAGTTTTCTAATATTATTTTCTACATTTATGTGTTTGGTCCATTTTGAGTTTCTGTAGATGGGATAAATGGATTTCCAAATTAATTATTTGTATTTAGATATCTATCATTTTAGCAACACCTGTTTCAAAGCTATTCATTTAAAATAATTTGTGTATAGGCAAATTTGTAGACTCTCAGCTCTATTCCTTAATTCCACATATATATTTTTCTGTCAATACCATACTATATTGATTACTGATGATTTTTAGCAAGTTTCAAATAGAGAAAAAGCATGGTCCTCCTAGATTTTTTTTCCCATTCAAGATTGTTTTGGTTATTTGAAAGCCTGTGTGATTTCATTTATAAATTTTAGAATCAGACTGTCAATTTCCATAAAGAAACAATCTGAGATGCTGAAAGTGAGAGCAGTGGCATTTTAGGCCAATATCACCATGTTTTGCATGTTAAGAATATTTGACTTCCCAATCCATGAACATAAGATTTTTTTCACCTTTGTTCAGATCTTTAACTTAAAAATATATAAAAAAGTCATAATTTTCATCTTGTAACTTTTTCACTTTTTTTCATGAAATTTACTGTTTAACATTTTTATTATTTTTTAGATTGACCTCTTTCTATGTTGCACAGAGTGATCTTGAACTCATGGTCTCAAGAGGTCCTCCCCAATTAAGCACGCAACTATCTGGTACTATGATTTCCTACAATAGGCAGGTAATCTTTTATTATTTTGATGTTATTGTGAATAATTTTATAATTATGTAAATAATTTTATTTCATGAAACACTTGGACACTCTTGCTAAAAATATAAACTAATACTGACAACATGAATAATAATGTGGGAGTTTCAAACAATTAAAACTAGAAAAACCATATGACTCAGATATTTTTCTACCATATACTGTATTTTCCAGGTCCTCAAAAGATCAGAAATAATAGAACACATATATGTATATATATTAAGGAGACTTAATAGATCAACTAACATGATAATGAGATGAGTAGTCCTCAAAGCTGCTGACTATAAGATGGAAAAAAATGAAAACTTATAAGATCACAGGCCATGAAATTGGAAACTTCTTAAATCAAATTCAGTGAAGCAGCTATTGTCCAAGACAGAAGGATTAAAAGGCTCATGTAGAGGCAATGGTGCAAGTCCACATTCAAAGACTGAAAAATCTGATGTCAGATGTCCAGAGGTCACACAACAAGAGGGAGAAAAACAAAACTAAACAAAACAAAACAAAAACTAATCTATAAAGATAGAAGCACAAGCCAGTGACAGTCTTCCTTCTCTATTTATTCAAATACAATGGACTGGATGGTTTTATGTACATTCATGACACCTCTTCCCCACTGGTTTCTGACCCAATTTTTGAAACATACTCAGGAACACCCAGAGGTATTTTATATCAATTTTCTAGGAATACCTAAATCTGCTCAGGTTGACCACTCAAAGTAACCATTACAAAAACCAAAAAATAAAAATAAAATCCAACTTTGAGAATATCTGCACTCCCAATAAACTGAAACACTACCCATAAAAGCCATTTCATATAAAAACTTAAATGTCTATAAAATAAAATAAAATAAAAAGTACCTGGGGTTGAGGCTGTATCCCAGTGGTAGAATGCTAATCTGCACATGTGAGACACTGTATTTTATCTTCAATACCACATAAAAAATCAATGAATAAATAAAAATAAAAAGATATTCTTTCCTTGTAGAATTAAAAAAATAAAACCCTAAATATAAAATCTGTATATATATATGATATACATATAATGTATAAATAATTTATAGCAAATACATTTACACATGCATATTTAATTTACACATGCATATTTATCTATGTTCATATGTTCATATATCCATACTATATATATGTGTGTGTGTGTATATATATATATATATATATATATATATATATATATATATATATATATACACACACATACACACACACACACAGATAGAAACAGACAGGTATAATTCTTGTTTTTAAAAATTTTCTTGAGTCAGAATCTTTTATGCTGCTGAGAATGTCACTAAGATACTGAGGCTGGCCACTAAACTTTGATTTTTAAAGAAAGATGCTGTAGGTGGCTGTAATGTAATAAGAGGCTGTCTTAAAAAAAATAGTAAAAATTACTGAGGATATATCTCAATAAAAATGCAACCCTGAATTCAAAGTCCCTATTTTTTTCACCATTTAAATTAATATGGATGAAGATGGAGAACTTCATGTGAAGTGAAATTATCAAGACACAGAAAGAAATAAGAAATGCATTGCATACTCTGTGTTTAGAACCCTGTCCCAACCAACCAAAAAAAATGAGTGCACACAAATAAAATGTTGTGTATTTCAGGATGATAGTTAACAGTAATGCATCACATTCTGAAAATCCCAATGACAGTAGAATTTTAGGTATTCCTAATACAGAATAAAGTAATTTTGTGAGATGATGGATTTTTTAACATAAAAACATACATATTAATGTGATTAAATGTAATGTTTTCATGCATACATTCACAGATATTAATAATATCATTATATACTTATTCCATCTTTGTTACCTTTCTACACACCCTAGATATAGTAATCAATATTCTATTTTAACAAAATTTTATTTTAGTTATCTTGAATAAGAGATGTAATAGATTTCTGTCTCCTTATTCACTTAAAACACATCATTCAATTTATTTATATTTATGTCTGAGTAATACTGCATTTTGAATATATAATATACTTTCTGATAGATATATTAAGTTGTTCAGGTAAAACTGATTTTTCTTTTTATATGTATCACTAAGCACAGTTATAAAACTTAAACTTATATCACAAAAGAAGGAAACAACAGAACCCCCCCCCAAAAAATACAGGGAACTGCTTTTTGTCCTATTTTTATTAAACTAAAAAGAAGCAATCCAAAACATATAAATAAATAAATAAATAAATAAATAAATAAATAAATAAATAAGATTTTCTTTACTTTAAATTTATCTATAAACAAGATATCAATATGTTAATTCTCTTTGTAACTGTCACACACAAAACTAACTTTATAGTGTTCAGTAGATTATATTACATTACACAGAAAACCTGCTCTAGGGCAACCAATGAAATAAAACATCAGTGTGATAGACAATGTATGATTCATACTCTTTCTGCACATGTATACTTTTGGTGTTACAATTATTTTGCTCAATACTCCCAAGTTTATGTCATCCATCAATATATCTATAATTGAAATCTTCAGTTATTACAAAGATAGAAAGGAGAGAGAGAGAGAGAGAGAGAGAGAGAGAGAGAGAGAGAGAGAGAGTTGGTTTTAAACTTTGTCATTCTACCTGATTACTACCACAGTCTAGGCAAGGAGTTCTGCCCATGGTGATTCACGAGAAGTATTGCCAAGCACACTTCTCTTCAAGCAAGGTTCATCTTGAGCAAAATTTTTTGTGGGCTTGAATGCTAGAATGCAGGTGAGGTGGAAGTAGCATGGTGGGTATGCAGATGGTGTGTGAGAGTTAGGAAATTTGACCAAGTCCTATAAATAATCATTTTTAAATATCTATATTTAATTTTATATGGTGCTGAGGATCAAACCCAGTGCCTCACACATGCAAGGCAAGTGCTGTACCACTGAGCTACAGCCCCATCGCCAAATAATCTTTTTTTTTAAATGCATCAACTGCATTTTTTACATTATATGTATCTTCTATGATTCTACAATTAAACCTCAGAGACTCTGTTCTTTATACCCTGTTAGCTCAACACAGATTTTCTTAGAGTCCTCTTCCTTACACTTTGAAATAATTATTTGCTCTTCCTCACAGCACTTGTACACATATCTCTCTCAAACAATTTTTTTTATATCTGGGGAACTTTTAAATGCTGAATAATTGCCAGGTGAATTAATAGTTTGCGTTCCACTTCCTAAGATGTGAAGAGCCATATCCTCTCTCTGTGGTCTCCGTCTTTTCACATAAAAAATGGCAAAATTACTACATGTTTGCAACCCTAAATTTCATCCTGATCCAACTCTAATTATTTGAAAGTAAAGGATGCAATCCTTGCCATGGTTTGTGGAACACAAGTGTAATTTCAGTTACATGGGAGGCTGAGTCTAGAGGATCACAGCTTTTAGTTGAGTCTCAATTACTTAGAATGACCTTGTCTAAAAATAAAATTTAAAAGCCTGGTAATATAGCTCACTGGTATAACATACTTAGGCCCAATCTGCAGTACCAAAGTGATAAAACATAATTTCTGCCCTCTTTCTTTAAAGATAAAGCCCTTAGGAAAAAAAGAGGACTTAGGGATGTGACTAGATCTGGTAAAAGAAAGCCATGTGTTCTATTTTTTCATTTTTACCTTTTAAGAACTTTCTAAAAATTATCCTAAGTATTTTGTTTTTGATATGATTATTATGAAAATGGTTTTTAATTTAAAATATAAATATTCATATTCTTATATACATTAACAACTGATTGATCTTTAATCTTGTTACTTTTCTGAGCTCACTTATAGATACTAAAAGTTAGTGATAAATTTTTACTTTTAAAATATCCACTTGAAAACACTTCTATCTAATACCTCATTTGGAAAAAATTAAACAATTGAGGCAGTAAGAGACAGAAGCAAGTTACAATGCCTCTTATTTTTACAAAGGCAAAAATATTGCTGAAATCTTCAGCCATCTGTAATCACTATGAGTCAGAAAGCAAGACAACAAATTTCCACAAACACACATTCAAGACACAGTAGATGATAGATACAGTAGCCAGCAAATCTTTCTTATCTCAATCTAGAAGGAGATAGAATAAAGAAAGTAACCCATCAATCTTAAAAACTTAAAAATAGTAATTGCAAAGACATTAATTTAAGCATCATACCTCCCCTTATATAGAAAAGGGTTGTTCAATGCAAAAAAAAAAAACATGTCATATTTTGCCTGAAAATATTACTTCAGGTTCAAATCATGAGAGGTAGTCTAAAGCAGAGTTGGAAATGTTCTTAATAGCATAATACATAGTTTCCATTCCATAGAAGCTTAGTACTTTAGATTAAAGAAGTTTTATGACCAAACCATTGATGTTTCTGACAAAAAATAGTAATCTTCAATTATATTTTGCAAAAGATTTGCACAGCTTTGACAACTACTATTTAGTTTTAACATCTATTTTTCATATTAGCATTTAGTCACATAGTTAATTTAAATTTCAGAAAAAAATCTTACTTTGCCACTTGAAACATAAACATAAATGTAAATGCTTAAAATAATAAGAGTTTATTCTTTGAAAGTGAAGAATGTTTAAGTATCTTGACAATAGAATACTCTCACTTTGTCTGCAAAGCCACACTCCTTCAAAACTATGTAGGAAAAAAAAACTACTCTAGATTCCAGTGATTGTGGGCATTGCTCTGCTTATGGTCATAAAATATTTTCTTGTTTTTGTTCTGATGTAACCCTAAAAAATAACACAATAGTACATGATGGTACACAAACAGCTACCGTCAAAACTCACACAGTCTATGTCCGTAGCACAGAAGATGGCAGATACCTGTGAGCTTGTCTTTGCTTACAGTAATTGCCAGAATTTATGAAAAAGAAGCTATAAGGACAATAAATGGAAGAAAGGTATGGCACCATGGGCCTTCAAACTGAAGCAGTTCAGGAAACAGATTCACAAAAATATGGAATGAAGAGAGAGCTGCTTAGAACACTACCTGTGAAATATTAAAAAATTCATAGATCATCAAACCTAAATATGCTCATTGGACATAGTCAAACTCAAAAGCACAGCAGAGGATATAGCCCCGTTAAGATAGCAGGTATTGGCTATGTATTTAACTTGACTTTGAGAAACTTTCCTAGGTGAATATTGACTAGATGACCCCAACTAAGATCATTTTCAACCTGTGTGGATGTCCCTGCTAATCCCAATATGATGTGTCTTTTTATAACATCTCTGGGGGTTCTTATATACTTCAGGTATTTTATTTAGTTATTTCATTCTTTCTAAATTCAACCTGGTAAATTTTTAGGAGATTGCCTCATGAATCCTAATTTGGTGCCAGTGATGGTAGCACATGTCTGTAATCACAGAAATTTGAGAGGCTGAGACATGAGGATGATGAGTTCAAGATGAGCCTCAACAATGGTGAGGCACTAAGCAACTCAATGACAGCCTGCCTCTAAATAAAATACAAAATAGGGCTGAAGATGTGGCTTAGTAGTTGAGTGCCTCTGATTTCAATCCCCAGTCAAAAAAAATCTACTTTTGTTTTTATAAGTCAATGTGTCTCCAAAGTCCAAAGGTAAGATCTAGAGTGGGAGATATACTTAGTTAACTCTTCTAATAAAGTGCTTATAGTTGATAATATATGAAGTACTATTCATTTCTTTGGGGGAAAAAGACATCACAACAGAGTACAACACAGAAGAGAAGTTTCAAAAAATATTCCAAAGAAGAAAAAATATTAAAATGAAAAATAAATACATAAATGAATAAATATGTGAGTATAAAGCTATACTATTTAAAGAAGTTAAAATTCAAGCCAAGAGAATATTGTATATTTACCAAACTGTAAAAAAATAAACATACACAAAAAGAGACTAATGGTCACAGAGATGTTAAGTGACAAAAATTGTCAAATTTGCTGTGCTAAGGTCAAAGGTAGAGCAACGTTGCAACATGGTGTGATGCTATCTATTCAGGCTTACGAAATGAACACTTAATTCTACCTGTAGACAGAAGAGAAGAGAAAATATATATATATATTCTATGAGAATGCCCTAAATTGCCCCTAAAACTGCCACATTTACCAACTGAAAAATTTTCTCCATCTACCACCACACCCTACAGTGCAAGAGGTTTGATCAGTACACTGAGGCTAAGTTTTCACACCAGTCCAAACATGGCCCAAACATCACATAGAGGAGACCAGATGGCAATGGTTTATTTTGTAAAAATGATCTGAAGAATAGAAAGAAAATTGAAAGAAAGTCAAGCTAAAGAGAGAAAAATATAGAAGTGGAAGAGGAGAATTATAAGGGGGGGGGGCTTTCCTATTAATGAGTAAAGAGGGAGTCAATTTCTTTAAAATGTTTTAATAGTATTAGATGAAAACATAAAGTAGTCATTACAGTTGGGGATTACGAAGGGTAGTAAGAGGAATAGGACATAAAGAGGTTGTCAGGGCATAATTAGTGTTCTATTGCCTACATGAAAGTGCTGTAATTACAAAGCAAAATAATTGCCTTTTAGGTCCAAAGCATGAGGTTTCAAAGTCCTGTAGCTAATAATGTCTATACCTTCTTTATTTCAAATTTATTGCTGTGCTTGCATTATTATAATTTTTTTGAAGGATCATGTGTTGATCTAGTGTTTCATTTCAAACAAATCTCTAAAAAGTACTAAGAATTTTTCTTCTAACATCCATCACTCATAGTATTAGTACCATAGTTATATGGTGAATTTTGAGCCTAAAGGAGAAGTTTACTTAAAATTTAAAAATTATGTGTCACTGAAAAGGTAGAAGATATATTATATTAAAGCTGACCTTATTGTCTAGGAAATAGGAATATGCCAAAGGAATTATTTCCAGGTATTTTGTCATTTTTGATGTACTGATCTGTGTATAATAAATAAAGTTTAATTATATTTGCAGATTTATAAATGTGCCTTGAGAAAGAATATTAGTGTATTTTGCTTCTACATCTATGTCTAGAAAATTTACATAATATAACAAAAATTACATGATTTCTGTAGAAATGCTATTCACTGTATATTTATAGTATTTTGGGTAGATTCATGGCTTTGGAATTTTTGCTTCAAATATACTTTGTCAAAAATAAACAGAAATTGTTCATAAAGCTTTTTGTTTTATATTATATCATCAATTTATGGTGACATTATTATTCTCTTTCAAGCACAACCATATATAAAAAATAGTGATTCTTTTTCTTGGTGCCATTTTATCTTCCAAAATTCTTATCCTTTGTGAAAAACAATGATAATTTTGTAGTGCTGAATTACATCCTTATAAAGCCTATTTTATTTCCTCAATTTTAATCATGGATCTAAATTTATATTAAAATGTATTGAACATTTTTGATTGTGTATTATAAGCCCATAAACTAAGCTAAGTATTTTACTTAATGATCCAGATCTTCAAATATACAAGTCTATTTTACCCACAATGAATTAAAGTAACAGTCAAAGAGAAACATAAAATGAGATAAACATCCACAATGAAAAGAGGAGGTGATCTCCAGTGACAAAAGACTTCAAAGAACTTCTGGAAAACAAAAAAGTCTGGAAGCAGATTAAGGATGCATTTGAGATCTAATTAGGGCTCCCAGGGAGGTAGACTAAGACCATGACTAGGCATCTTGGAAGTCCATGAGTGAGTATGCTTCAGATCAGCACAATGGAAATAAAGGGAAGGAAGCACGTTTGGGTGCACAGAATCTGGGGTTGCAGTCTGATCTCAAAGGAGGCTTCTGCTTACTCAAAGTGAAATTTTGGAGCTGTCTTGCACTCTCATATCTGTTCCTACATTGAGACATGGAGTGTGATTTACATGAGTTCCAAACAGTCTTGAGTGTAGGAAGCCTTGAATGGTCATAGCCACAAAAGTCTCTTCTCCTGATGAAAGTATTTTTAAAAGACCACTTTCAGCAATTGTCTGGCAAATGAGTCCTTCAGTCCTAATGGTGCCATAAAGCACAGTTCCCTATAGTGACACCACAGAAATTCACTTTTCAGTCTAAGTTCTGTACTTAGTTCATGGTACTGGTGAGACTCTATTCCTGAAGAAAATTTATAAGAAGGGAAAACAGTGCAATTAATTACAGTTTTGACAGCTGTGTTAATTAAATGTCATACTAATGGTCATCTTATGTCTCTTCTGTTGTTCATTTTAAATCCCCTAAAAATATTTTTTTGATCTCTATAACTTAGCTGATTGAGTGAAACTTATACTCTTCCCCAAATTATTTGAGCCTCCTCACCATAATTTTCTCAAGAAACAACTACTACTCTTTTTTTAACCATTTCTGTAGGGCAAGTGAGTACTAAAAAGTAGAAAATAGGATCATCTGTTTTCAGATTGCATTATCTGATTTATGTCTTCATTGCAACATGGAATAAATGTCCTTCTGTTAAGGAGAATGAAGTGACCTAGCTAGAATTGTAATTTCTTCTCTTCCTTTCTGTTTTCTTAGTACATAGAATTTAGAATTCTCATGTGCAGTTTAAATTTTATTTGGAATCTTGTTAGACATCCTGTTGGAAAAGTGTCCTCTTAAATAATTAGAATTTCTAAAACTGGAGGATGGAGAAGAATGGTGTAAGAAAATATAATTGCCAAGTTGGTTAATGGAAATGATCGTGAGTGAGGACTCTTCAACTTTGACTTTCTGGCTCCTGGATGTATGTAGTCTATCTCTTGGTAGCACAAACTGATATAATGAAATTTAAGTCATGGTCTTAATCTACCTCCTGGGGAGCCCTAATTAGAACTCAATATTCCAGTATTCTACCATGCCAGTAGCTTTTTGTTTCTTTTGTAGATGATAATAGAGTTGATACCATGGTCATAGACCAATAGTAATATCTTTATTTTTGTTAAGTGTGGTCTGATTGAATTTTAGGCATAATCTCTTGACACTTTATTAGTGGTGTTTGCTTAGCATTTATTGTCTCTAAAAGCAAAATGTAAAAAATAAGTTTGAGTTTTTCTGGTTAAAATTATTTCTCAGTTAAGAGGTCCACTTGTTAATTTATTATGAGAGAATGATGAAAAGAATTATGCTGTAACAAGAACCTAGAGATAGACCTCTCCTCCTAGCTGGCTGGATATTTGGAAGAGGTATTTGATAGATAAAATGCAGTTATGGAAACTATTATGGTACTCAGTCCTCATTTATCCTGTGCAGCATCCGAGGCTGGATAAAAATAACTAGCCAAGTCAAGTTGTCAACTTGGCTGTCTTGTTCAATGTCCATGATGTATGTGCTTTTGTATGTGATAGCATGAAATCCCATGGTTTACACTGCATTGTCTCTCTCCTTATTACTGTACCCCCAAAATTTTATAGTCATCAAAAGTTTCTTCTAGACCCTTGATCAAGTCTTGATTTCTTCCTATTAGTTTATGTACCTTATTACCTGAGGTAACTTCTTTATCCACATAAAATTAAGAATGAAGTGTGCTGCCAAGTATTCTGCTCTTTAGAACGAGTTTTTTTTTCATATTTTAAGGCTAACCCTGAAAGATACTGTACAATGGTCTTATTTTATTTCAGTTTACTTCTAAATGAAGAAAACTCATATTTATTTCTAGTAATATTTTTATAAAGTTTCACCAATTTCCTCTTCTATCTGATTCGCAAAAGGGACCTTTTTCCAAAGAAGGAAATGAATAGGTGTTGTACCTTTTCTTTGCTCTGAAATTGATTGGGGTTTTCTGAAAAAGATTGTAACTTCAGTGACTATCTTCTTGGTTAGTTATTTACTTAGTGATTGGTCACACTCTACAAGTGTGACCTCAGGGGAAATGCCAAGGAAGATATACAGTAAAATAAGTAGAAACTATCAATTGATTATACCTTTGTAACTATATGACTTTAATATCTCTCTGCCTTCCATTTAAAATCAAAATATAAAATTCATCTTTATTTTTTATGTATCACCAATAACTTTCTAAAAATACAATTTACACCTATTTTTTCTAATCCTGTTCATAATTTCTCTATTTTCTTGATTATATGATTTTTTATAACTGATACTAACTTGATAATCTGTATCATTTCCTGGTTTACAAACACTTCTGGATTTTTGTCTCTTTTTAGTTATAGTTGGCCTCCAGTAACTAAGGGAAAGACCCATTTCTGTCTACTCCTCCCAGCCCTCCTCCAGCCTCTCAGCTTCCCAGACCCTTATGCAGTTGGTTGTAAATTCTACAAAAATTTTCACCATTTTTCAAGACTAAAAAAAAAAAAAAAAAAAAAAAAAAAAAACTTTAAGAAATACTTTGAAAAAAATGTGCAGGGAGAAAGCAGCAACATATTTTTTCATAATTAGGCTTTTTAAATTTTTTTTTTTAACATTTGAATGTATTTAATGTGGTTCAGCCACTGATACTTCATCAAAATAACAGTTTCTTTGCTGAGTTCAGGTGACCAAGGAATAGCCACACCCTCAGAACAGAACAAAACACACACACACAAAAAAAATACAGAATCATCTTTAACCTAACTTTTTAAGGATGTTTCAGATCTCCATAAGATTCTGTGTTTAGTTGAATTTTAACTTCTTTTTGTATTTGAAGAGAGTGTGACTCTTGAACTTGAAACCTTTTATTCTAAGTATCTTTGTGGTTTCTGATGAGGTTAAGGGGGTTAGAGGGTGAAGGGAAAGTGGGGGATTCTTTTCTATCATAACATGAAGTTTCCCACACAATCTGCTTTCAGGTGCCAGACTTCAAGTTTTTGTTACAGTGGTATGCTTTCATTATTTTTACTTCCCCTTTACCCAAAACTTTTAACAGCATTTTATCAAACTGCACTTATTAAGAACATTTTTTTAAAATATAGTTATAGTTCACTTCACCAGTCTGCACTTATTGCTATGGTTTCACTCCCCTGCTATGCCACTTTTTGGTGTCTGAAAAATAAACATAGTATTTTCCATATTTTACCCAGTTTCCTATAAGTATATACTGGAAAGAAAATCAGGTCTGGAAATATTCCACTTTGATTGAATGCTATATTCAAGAAAATAAAATTTAAATATTCTAAATATATCTCCAGAATTTCTCAAGTAGCTACGCTTAAAAAAAAAAAAAAAAGAGAGAGAGAATATCCTGAAAAGAAAAACCATGGACAGCTTCAAGAAAGCAAGAATAGAACCCAAGTATTTATTACTATTAATGGATTATAGATGATAAATACAGAATAACCTCATGACTTAAAGGAAAACTAGCATTCAAACTGGTATTCTAAACTGAAGCAGACTGTCCTTTAATGATAAATAAAAATAGATTTTCATAAATGATAAAATTCTAAAAAGCTATTTTCTGTGCCTCATTTCAAAGAGAGTTACTCAATATAGAAGAAATATAAAACAAAAAGAGCTGAATTTGTGGACGAAACAGTGGCTGTAACTACAGAGCTGAAGAAAGTTATGCTGATTCTTCAGTAGACTTTGAAAATGGTTTTGTTAGCATACCTCAGTCCTACCTTCAAAATGATGGTTTAATAGAAATATTAGCTAGTGAGTAATCAAGTGACTGAATGTAGCAAAAGTTAGAAGATTCTAGTGATCTATTTTCCTCACCACACACACAAAAAATGAATATTAGAAAATACAGAAAAAACAAATTGAGGAAAAAGAAAGTAAAATCCTAATAAACACAAATAATGGAAAGTCAAATTCTGCATATGAAATACAGTAAAATGTGCAATTTTTTAACATTTGATGGGATAGAAGAAAGTATTATAGATTGTTCTTGATGGGAAGAACATCCCTCCATGAGCAACATTCATGTCCTGATTTTGGATGTCAGAGGGGTAATAAATTAGACAAAGAAATCATTCTTACTTCTGGTGTGTGTTTTGCAATGAAAACTATTTTAAAGTCAAATCTGTGAAAATTCCTACTGGTTTTTAAACTTTATAAATTTTATGTAGACAAAGAATGCAACACATAATTATTTTTAAAAGAGAATAACTAACTGATGAAGCATGAACACAGGGACTTGTAACTATTAAATAATAGAGTGGGGTGTAGTGGTATGTACAGATGCTAATACTCAGAAAAAATAAAGTTTCCAATGTATATTAAGCAGGAAATCACAGAACACATATCATTATGATTACATAAATGATAACCAATTAAACACTAAAGCCTTTTAATATTTGACTCTTTGACCTTAAGAGAAAGAAATAGCCCCATAAGCTAAATTGTTTTTCCTCCCTCTCTCATTGCAATTGGAGAAAATAATGGGAATCCTTAATACTTTGTGAAGGGTCTTCTATGTATATATTTCAAAATTATGATCAATATCAGACAACTAGTAGTAGGTATTGCTAAATTTAGTTGCCTTTTAGAACTTTACATAGTTGCAGATAGAGTGGAGGCTACTGATTTGGGTCTAAATTTTGGAAACTACCGTTTCATATAGTCCTGGGGATTTGAACCCAGGGGTGATTTATTACTCATATATATTCACGATTCTTCAGTATTTTATTTTGAGACCTGGTCTCAGTTACCAAGGCTGGCCTTGAAGTTTTGATCCTTCTGCCTCAGACACTATAATTTTTGAGATTACAGGTGTGTACCACCACATCAAGCCTGGACACTAACTTTTATTTTTTTTTACACGAATCTAATAATCAAAACTATTTTAAATATCCCTGCTTTTTCTTTGTTATAAAATATTCAATACTACCTTCCCAAATTGTTTTCACCATCACATTCTTTTTTTTTTTCAAAAGGCCAATCTTCATGTTGTGTAGTTATACATTTTTTTACCATAAAAATATACTCAATAGATTGTATTCTGAGTTAACAAGTCAATTTTATATGTTTCAGAAAAACAAATTGCCATAAATTGTTCTGGTCATGCTCTTGATAGTAGTACCTTTCTCTTAGTCATCATCAAAAAAATAGGAGGAAATTTAGTAAAGTCAAAAGCTAAGATTCAACAATTGGCTAGCTGTTTCAACCAGATGTTTAGATTTGATTGATTCTCTTTAAAATTTCTTATTCTGATTGCTCTGATGGCTTTTCCTATGATATTTAATACCTCAATCTAAAAGCACTAGTTTATGTGAAAAGTGGATACTAAGGGAAACAAATATCTGGAATAAATTAATATTACTCAATATGTTTCTGATGATTATATACAGCTTCCTCCTACCATTCTGAGATTGCAATTCATAGAGTTTTAAATGACTTCCATTCCTCACTATATTTCACTAATCAGCACATGCAGAAATAATTTCTCAACAAGTTTATATTAAATAAGTAGCAATTTAGAGAAAATCAGATGTACTTCACACCTGTGAAATTAAAAAAAATATATGTGGCATTTTGCCAAAGAATACTTGGCATATTCAAAGAATAAAATGAAGAAATATTGCTTTCCTTTATGTCATAGGGCACAGTTTATTGTCATGTTTTTTCAAAAAAGCATTGACAGGGTTCTGGGGATGTGGCTCAAGTGGTTGTGCACTCACCTGGCATGAGTGTGGCCCGGGTTCGATCCTCAGCACCACATACAAACAAAGATGTTGTGTCCACCGAAAACTAAAAAAATATATTTAAAAATTCTCTCTCTCTCTCTCTCTCTCTCTCTCTCTCTCTCTCTCTCTTTCTCTCTCTAAAAATTGACAGTTTTCTTATGAAAAAATAGTTGTTATTGTTTAACATAAATTTTACTTGAATTTTTTTTTAAATTTTTACCCATTTGAACACTGAGAAGGTATCTGCTGTGGTCAAACACAGTGAGATACTGTTGTAAAATGCATATCTGAAACATTTGCAATTGTTTTCATTTTATATAATAGCATCATGCACACTCAGCACGAGAAGAGGTTGCTCATTAATTTTGGTATCAATACTGGGGTAAGTACATTGAAAAGATGCTGAGAAAGTTACTTCTATAATGGTGGGATCTCCCAATTCTTTGTTTTCTTTTTTCCTGTGGTGCTTCTGCTATTGATATTAGTATGTTAACTTTAATTTGAATTGTCCATACAGTTTCTAAAAAACATAAGACACTTAGAATTGAGGAAGTCACATATAGTATGTTTATTTCATAAACTGATATAAGATTCAATAAAAGACTTCAGCATTATTAATGCACATTTTATCAAAATTCCATTAAATCACAATGTGAGATACAGTATTAAAATTTTATATAGCTAAAGGTTTTTTAACAGTGAATTATAGGCACCCTAAGCAAGTATATAGTTCCAATTATTCATTTACTTAACTTCATTCATTTATAATATAATAGTGGATAAAAACCACACATCAGAGTGTATGTTTCCGAAAAAAATTGTTTGGTGAATTACTAACAATGCAGCATGCAATTTTTAGTTATTATTGGTTCATCATACCCACATCTTAACTACATAGTAAGATTGTTATAATATTCAATAAGTTGTAGCTAAAAACATGAAATACCACATATCATATTGTACAGATTATATATATTCTCGTATTATTTCTTCATCCTTTTCA
Source organism: Callospermophilus lateralis (assembly GCF_048772815.1). NCBI lineage: Eukaryota > Metazoa > Chordata > Mammalia > Rodentia > Sciuridae > Callospermophilus > Callospermophilus lateralis. Next base: position 27,649 of record NW_027516367.1, read on the forward strand.
CAAATATTTATCAGGAATTTACTATATGCTAATTAGAACTAAGTTCATCCTAATTATTTCAGATATTTAAAAAAAAACCTGCAAGACCTCATTTGAAAAGGACAATATCAATTTCAGAAGTAACTACTGTTTCTCTAGTGAATAATGTATATAGAAATCTGCTAAGGTGTTGGGGTATGCAAATATATTCAGGATGCATCAGAGAGTGCATATGAAAAAAAACATACTATTTATCATGTTATATAAATGAAGTAAAATATCATACCAAAAGGTTAAAAATATTAACTTTTTGGGAAAAAAAGCAAAAGGGTGCACTAGTATTTGAAATAAGCTTATAATAAATTTTACTATAATTAGTTGTTTCTGGGTCTCATTTCACACTTTAATTATCTATCCATTTTGTTAAGTACCCCTAGGGTGTTATTTGAAAATATTGGCATTCAGTGAATAATGCCACCAATTTTCTGTTCTGCAATATTAAAGAACTATTTCAAATTTATTGCAATCAATAGTTTTGTTTAAAGGTAACAATAGTTTTTCAATGTAAAATTACTACAATAAATTTGGGTGTTCCCAAAAAGTCTTTAACAACCATATTTGATGCATTTGTTTCTAGATTGTCATGGATCCCTCCTAGTAAATTGTGAGATGTGTGAGAGGTTTAACCAGCATAGAAATTTGCTTATGAAAAATAAGCCATGTTGTCCATGGGAAATAAAAAAGAAAAGATGCAAAAGTCCTCCTCTAAACTCGTATATGCTGATACTACACAAGGTTATTCCAATGATGTCTGGTTTGGGGTAAGGAAGCAGCTTTTCTTATACATTATGACACAAAGTTCATGTGCTGACATTCCCATTTACACTTTAATAGAAATTCATTGGATTGCAAAAAGGGCCTTTGGTCCAAATCCTAAACTCACTATTCTTCCTTACCCTACACTGGAATCCTGCCTACTCTCTCTATTTCACTGCAAGTTCTCTTTTACATTCAGTAGTCCCAGGTACAAGATCTTAGGTCATTGTCTATGGATTTAGAGGATTCATCTCTGCAAAACATAATTCAGAACTATGTATCCAAATCAAGGGCCCAACAAACTTGTGTGCTTCAGATCTTACCTAGTTTTCTATTTTCATACTTACATTTCACCTTACATTCCTATAAATATCCCAGTTGCCCAATACCCATATTCATCCAGCAGAATGACTCCTAACCCAAATTGAACATGATATGTCCCTTAACCATACTCTGTTCCCTCAATCTATTTTCACATAACAGCAGGTCCTGAGTTGATCTTGCCATACAGGTATGTAGGGAATCCTACAGCTGCTGAGAAGCTCAAAGGTAGATGCAGAAATGATCCCTGGAGCAAATGTAGACAGCTAGGTAGTACCTGTGAGGTCTAAAGTCATCTTCCATGGCCAACAACCCAGTCAGGATGAAGGAATGAGGCTGAATCAGCCTCTCTCTTCTCAATGCAGGGAAGATGGACACAATCAGGTCTGTGTGGATTGCTGATTCCAGGCTCCTAGGGTGTATAGACGTTTATGTCTTGTGAAAATGTCACAGGAAGGTGGGGCAGCCTCCATCTCATGGGACCCTTGGAAACAACTGTTAGGACAAAGTGGTTGCCAAGGCAGTGACCTCATTCACTTCCCTGAAGGAAGTGACCTCACCTCACTTCCTTGGTGATGGAACTCTCTGAACTTCGGATCCAGGAGGTGAGGCATCCAGAGGCAGTTCCACTCCTAGTGGGCTCACTTGATTATCTGTACCAAGGCCAGAGTCATTTTTTGTTGGTACCTAGTGATGTGTGGATAGCCAAATGCCTTGAATGGTCTCAACAGGGGTCTTTCCTGAGAAAGAAGTGTTGGCTCATTGCTGGCTCCTGACAACTACACAGAGATGGCCAAGCAGACCAGAGCTGAGACAGGAGAGGCCACTGCTAAGGAACATATTTTCACCCACCAGTCAGAGGACAGAGTGGATAGATGCAGACCAAATACAGGGGTGGTTTGTGTGTCTCAGTGGGTTTGTGTTTCCATTTGTCCTTTTGTCTCATGTTCTGAGAACATGAAGAAAAAACTTTTTTTTGTTGTTGTTGTTGTTGGTTTGAAATGGACTGTGAACTAGTGTGCCTTTTTATGTCAGTGGATCCCACTGGGTCTGTGGTTAAAGAGACTAGAGAGAAGAATGCAGCCGTGAATGTGTCCTGTCTAGTGGAAATCTTTGCAGGACTCCTCATGGCCAATTTATGAATGGACTGCTGCTTGCCTTGCAGATGGGCAACACCTACCAAGATCCTAAGTTCCTGTATTCTTCCTGAATTTTGGCCACTCTCTGAAGGGGTTCGAGGTTTTGTGTCTAAGATGTGTACCACATTCAAGCTCTGTGACATGGCCATGGACTGGATTGCTGAAGGGCATGCCAAGCATCTCAGAAAACTCAAAAATTAGCACAACTGGTAAGGATCTCTCTGGAGAATTCCTGCTTGGATAAATAGTAACCCAAGTTGCATGATCAGGAGCTGTCAGTGCCACAGTGTTCAATTAAAGAAAAGTTTTTCTCCAGGCTTCTTTCTTCCCTATTGTTCTGTTCCCCTGAATGTCAGGGAGGTGTTTGCCTTAGGGCACTCCTTTGGGACTCCTCAAGAAAAACAGATTCAAATGGAAATGAAGAGGCCTAATCTGTGCCTTTGAAGTAAAGTGCTTTGTAAAAGCTGTGTCTGAATCAGACTCTTGGCCCTGAGTGTGGCTCTGAATTACATTCTCAGCACCCCAGCAAACTCAAGAAAAATCCCATGTGTCCATCCGAATCTAAAAGGATGAAAAAGAAGTGTACTATGGGATGAAGTCTCTTGCCTTCCTCTGGTCAGGCTCCTGACCCCTATGAAGTCAGAACAGGGATCCTCTGGGTCAAATGAGTTGTTGCACGCCCTCCAGTAACTAGCACACAGGTGTTTGGGTTTTTTCATGAGTCCAGTACACATAAAGAATCTACCCCTGGCAGGCAATAGGCCTCTAATTTGACAAGCAGAGCAATATTAACTACAGGCCCATTTTATCTATCCTGTTTCTCAGGAAGGGTGTCCAGGCCACCATGACATTTTGCATATGATGGGCATGAGAGCTTTCTTTGCACACCTTCTAAGGCTGCTCACCCTATAGAACCCCCAGCCAGAATGTTATGATGAGTGTCTGTATGGAAGAAGATGACTGCCATGTGAGAGTGTTTTTGTTAGAATAGTGGTCTTTTGTGTGGTGGTTGGAAAAGATGACTGGGTCCACCTCAGCTTGAACTCTGTTGTGATGCCATTAGAGACTGAGTACTGGAACTGATCTCAGAGAAATATTGCCATGAATTGTGTTGGGATTTAGAAGGCCAGGCATTAGAGGAGCCTTTGGAAACTGAGATCTAGGCCGAGGGTGGCTTTCTCCACAGCACTGGGAATCTCAGCCAGGATTTCACATGATTTTGTTGTTAAAGCCTTCTCAGCTATAGTTGAGAGCCAAAACTCACAGGAACCTCATATTTTAGACCCCAATGGGCCTGGATTCCTGTGACCTTTCGCCACTCCTTGGGAACCTTGCCTGCATGTGATCTCCAGAGCTTTTACTGAAAGGAGATTCCTCAACACTCAATGGCTCCTGAATGAATTAAAACCCACAGTGCCCACTTCTTCATTCTTGAAATATGGCTAGGCCAATACCATGAAGTTTTTGAGAATCGCATGACCAGAAGTCCCTGGAGAACTTTAGATCTCCTGTTGCTCATCATGACTGAACCAGCGAGTGCCATTTTTGACTGAGTGTAATTCATGACCATGGTGAAGAACAGAGAGGACAGTGAGTAGGAGCCAGCAGGGAACTGGGACTAGAGCAATGGAGTGCAGGTGTGAGATCCAACATCTGTTGCGAGCCCCTGTGGTTCTTTCATTGGCTTCCAAATGACATGTGACTGACAAGGTGCAGACAGTAGACCCGAAAATATAAAGGCATGTTGTTGTGGGGAGAGGATTTGATGCGATGCTCAGAAACAAGTTGCTATGCTCAAGTGGGAAAGATACATGGGGTAGCAGCCCAGTTTGTGTTTTGGCCTTCAGACCCTGACACACCCCACATGGCATATCTCCCTCCACCACTGTGTCCTGGTTGACCTTTTTGTATTTCAAAAACAAACACCAACTTTCCAGGGAAGCTGGGAGAAATGCCATTAAAACTGGGCTTTGAGCCAAAGGCTTCACAATGCACCAGGGAAACATTCATACCTCAACGACCACAGTTACCTGCATAGATAGAATTCAGCTCTGCTGCCTCCTGTTCCTATTGGAAAATATGAACCCATGTCCTCCTGTTCACATAGACTCAGACCAAGCTTTAATGATCTCACTACAAAGGAAGCTAAAACACAAAGCTATATTTCTCGTGGACGAATGACAGAGGCAGATAGTCAAGAAGTCATTAGGCCAGCAAAGTTCCATGTTTGTGGAATGTTTACCCTGTCCTCTACTTTGGGGATCTCTTCTGCCACACCCAAGTTTGTGAGCTCCTCAGAATTTCCAATTCCAGATATGTATTCACAGATTTTTTTCCTCTTCTCCTCTCATTGTGTCTTCTTTGGGGTGATAGTAATGTCCAGGGATTGTGGTGGATGACAGTGGAAGATTTTTATGTGCCTCGTGCTCCCATATTATTACACTCATTTTCCGTTTTGTCATTTGAAATATTGAATCTCTGACACTAACCCATAACCTTCTAGGCTCTGACTACTTATCCTAACATCAATAAAAATAATCCTAAAGGAATAGAAGTAGAGGCATTTGATAGGAGGCATGGTGTATACTTGGACTTGCCTTTTGCTTCATCAGAGATACATATTATAAAACCTGTGACACATTTTTCTCATTTTACTTCTCCAAGAATTTTCAAAATAAACAAATATGTAACTTCCTGACTCCCTGTCTCTGTCGCCTGGGTCACAATGTATATTTTTATATATACCTATATATAATCCTACTGCCATCACAGGTATATTTTTGAGAGTACTCTCACTTTGGTAAATACGAATTTCATGAAGAGATCACTGCCCCCCAATACAATGAGGTAACTGAAAATTCAAGCTGTGGTGAGCTTTATACTTCAACAAGTTTAGACATGAAACAATGTAGAGAAAAATGAATATTTTGGGTACATATGTGAAGGATATATATCCCCTTATGAATTTCGATTGAAATACATACTATTACATTTTAATGTAATATATATAATGAATTTGCAAACATGAACTATATGTGTCATATACTTATACTACCTTGATTCTTTCATGTCCATCTGTGTGGATTTATAATCAACTTTTCATAACCTTCTAGGCATCACAGACCCTTTTGGTACGAGGTCAAGGTAGATTAATCTCCTGTTTTTATTTGGCACATATTAGACTTTCTTGCCTTAGGTCTCTGATCTCTGCCAGAGGTCACCCAGGATAAAAAAAAGGTCTTCATCCCCCTTCTTTTTTTTGTTTAGTATTTGTTTTTTAGTTGTAGTTGGACACAGTACCTTTATTTGATTGTATGTGGTGCTGAGGATCAAACCCATGGCCCTGAACTTGCCAGGCGAGCATGCTACCACTGAGCCACAACGCCAGCCCTTCATTTCCATTCTTGCAATCAACTGCCTTTTGTAAGTTCAAGAAAAACTAAAGCCTCTAACATCCTCCATGCAGTGCTCTTTCTTGTTTCATTGGGCATTTCACAATAGATGAGGCTACTTTTTAGCTCGGTTTTCTGTCTCATGAACAGCCATTAATATTGGGCAACCAAATTTCTGTCTCAAACATATAAATCACTATTAGACTTTTAAAACCATTGATAAGAGATGAAAGTTCCAATGTAACCTCTGAAAATCACATGTATCTATCATTAAAAGGAAAATTATTCAAGACTGTTTGTTTCCTGATCTTCTTCTACATTGCTACTCTCACAAAGGACCTAGATTTTTTAATTCAGATTTTGTTTATCTTCAATACCTGGAAAATTTTCTCCAACTTATTATCAAGAGTCTAGTGTATATTAGACTAAATTAGACCCCTGTGACGCTAAAACATGCCTTTATTTCTATATTTTAAAATATTTTCAGTAGTCTATTATAGTTACATATAATAATGGAGTTTGTTTTGACATAATCATACATGCATGGAATTAATTTGCCCCATTTCATTCTTGACTCCATTATTTTCTGATTTAATCCCTAAAACTCCAAAGTAGTATCCTATAAGTCAAGGATGCAAAACTTGTTTCTAGAATTAATAATGAGGAAACTATGAAAATTATGAAAGTGCCAATAGTATTTTCTTTCAAATGTAATGTGAAAGTAAGGTATGTCTCTAGCTGATCTCTGTTGAATTACTTCAACTTCAATGCACAGAAAACATTCATTGTGAATAACTTTTGAACAAAGTATTATGGATAAATGAACACTGGATAGAGAAAAAGCCAATAGTTATAAAGGAGTGGATATTCTAAGAAAAATAAAAACGAAAAATTCAGGCTGCAGTCAAGAGAGTGATTCTTGATCTCAAGCCATGCAGGCATTTGTGAACTTCTCCAGGAGGCACTGAGGATTTCATTTATGAAGAACCTCAAGGGAAAGGCTTCTATCCCAGTACTTTACACATAATGGAGATATGCCCCATGGAATATCGCTTTTACTCCAATTCACCACTTATTAGGTGCTTTTATATTCTAGGCATTGCTCCTGTTACCAATGCATCAAGGTCTGAGTTGACAACATCATCTTTGAGGTTTCTGTCTCAAAACTGTTCTGCTGACTCTCAATTGGATATCTATAGACACACACTCAACCAGTTGATGCATGCCATATTCATTTCTTCCAACTTGTTTGGAAGGGATTTAACAATCCAAAGAGAAACTGCAATTGGTGGGAAAGAGAAGCGATGGATAACAGTCCCTCTGTGCACCCTGGTTCAAGAATTCTCACTTTTGTTTTACATGACACTTCAAAGGATCTACAGAGGAATTAATCCACAGTTTAGATAAACTTAGTAATTTATCCTTCAATTAGCTTTCTTTCCATTTTTCCACTCTTAGAAATTCCTATCACGAATTTGTTGGGGCCACTCATTCCTGTTTCCTCCTGGAACAACACACACACACACACACACACACACACACACACACACACACACACACACTTCATTTTAGCTCTAGTTTTAATGGGGACCAAACTTTGAATTTTGAATGGTAAGTGCTCTAGAAAGCAGTGCTTTGGTAATATTGAACCACTATAAATCTCGTAACACTGGTGGTAAATGGAGTGATGGTAGACAGTGCTTGGCTTAAAAAAGCATCATGGAATTGTCACATAGTAGAATGGAATAAGATAAAGTAGGAAGTTGAATCATTAGCTTATACAGGATAGCTATATTTAAACCATATCTGGGCAATTAAATTATAAATGATATCAAGTTGACTGGTAGCTTTAGAGGCCTTGAGAAATGAATATGACATGTTCAGAGTTAGGCAACTGTCAACTCAAGGCATAACACAAGAGTTAGAATGACTCTCTGCACATATTTAAATTGACACCAAATGCCAATATTCACAGGGTGTTTGTGCTGAATATCAAACTCAGGGCTGAGCCCAAACTACTTAAGCTACAATGTTGAGTAAATGCAAACCCTCAAAACAATCTGTGATAATACCTTTAGTATTATGGGAGGAACCAAGTGATATCCTCAGACTCGAGAAGGGGAACTTTGAATTTATTACCATAAGTAAATTGAATGCTCTAATCTTCTCCTAAACCCCTCAGCCAGAAGTGGCAGCCTTCTTGTAAGTAGTGGCCTTGAGATATGGTCAATATTTCCCAATTTATATATCTAAATTGGGATATCTGATCAAAATATTGGCCAAAACCTCCCTCACTGCATCCATGATGATAAGTATGGTCAACACAATCCAAGAAAAGAAACACAATGCACATTGTAGGAGAAAATAGTGTATACATCCCTCCCCCATATTTTGAGCTATCTGATTATTTACTGGAAGAAAGCAGAGTATACCATGTTAGAATGAGTCTGAGGGTATTTGATAGTGAGGCTGAATGTAAGGCTGCGTAGGAAATGGACAAAAGTGAACAGAAGGTTGATAGCAGGTGCCACAGTGAAAAACCATGCTTTCCCACTGAGTTTTCTAAAGTAGTTGAGGTCTCATTTATTGAAAGCAAGGCAGAGTACCCTTTAGGAAGTAATCCACAGTACCACTGCTTATACACTTAATATATAATATCCCATCACTTTGCCATAGGTACCTTAACCAGAAAGGTCCTTATCAGACCTTTGGGTGCTTACCAAAAAATTTGTACTGTAGAGAGAGATATATATCCACCATTAGCAATTGTCGTTGGTAAGGCCTCTGAATCAATATTGATACCAGTGCTCTAGTAGAGGTATCGTGGAACCTAGAATGTGGGTTTATGATCAATCCTAGATGGAGCACTGGCATAAATTAATCTTGCAAAAGGGTCAGTGGTTTAATGACACATCTCAGATCTGAGTACATAATTGGGATATAGCCCCTGGCAGAGACCTACTATTTGTGTCTCAGCCTATAGAGACAGAGCCAGTCCTCATTCCTGTTCTATGGGATTACTTTCCAAAGAACCATCTATATACATGCCCTCATTTCAGATTATGCTTTCAGAGAGAAATCTAGCTTAAACAATGCCTCAATGAACTATATAAACCAAGAGTCATTTCTAAATTTTCTAATAAATTCATGGGGAGAAAAGTTGTATTGCTTGCTTCTGAGCTTGACCTACCTGCTGGACACCTGTAATAGGAAACAGTCATCATACAGGTGAACCCGCTTCTAAAGGAAGCCATAAGAGAACAAAGAAAATATGGAAACAAGCCAATAACTCATAAAGCCTTTCGAGTCACACATACACATTTCCTTAATGCATCAGTTAATTAGGTCAGTTTGTTACATTGTACACATAAGCAATTTTGATTTGTATTTCTGCAGAAAATATATACCTATGAGAAACCCAGGCACTTATTCCTGAGTGGTCTGGGTCCCTGGTTATATGCACTCATTAGGATATGGTAATGTACTGTTAAAATTGGACATGAAAGTGCCAGTAGACATCCCAGTGTATCAAGTGTCAAAGAGTCTTCCATGTCCTGACAAGGAAGCACGCTGTACTTTTTGGGGATCAGTGTCAATTACAATTGCTTATATGACAATTTATTTTTAATTTTCCTGCTGATCTGCTGCCATTAGAAGACAAAAGTGACCAAGTGCAGCTGCAATTTTTAAGGTGAGTGAAATTCGTGTTATATCTCCTGGTTAAGAGGAACACTCACCCAAGCTTGACCAGAAATGAAGGGGATTCTGAGAGACTGGATTCTTGATTTTAAGTCCTAGACAGTCCTAGGACAAATTTATCACATTATTCTTCATAAAGGTATTTCCTCCTTAAGAAGAAGGTGTTTGCTAGGTATGTTGGGAATCACCTGTCTTCATCCTGTAGATCCTAAACTCATATATTGGGATCTAGCTCTTGGCTTCACAATGCTATATAATGAGTGTTGGTTTAAAAATATTGCCCTATGCTGAGAGAATGTCAACTCTAGCTGGTTCCTCAGTGGTGACTTTCAGAGACAAAGGTACTGTGTAGCTTGTTCTCTAACCCTGGTGTGTTAGATCTTTTGAAGAGATTGGGGGTTAAGAGTCTTTTTATGAATTAAGCATGATGGGTGCACAAATGGACCTAAGCAGCCCAAGCAAAAGGATTATCCAGGTATTTCCTATTCCCTGCTTAATAGAACTCATGCAGGGATACACTCAGCCATTTCTGGTGTCTGCACATGTCTGAATGTGGACCAATGCATGACTCATCAGAGCAGGTCCCAGTGGGTAAATATCCTCCTTTTCTATTCCTTATAATATAATATAAAGCTCATTCTACGTGACTTCTCATAAAATTTCTCATGGGATCCAGCCCCCTTTGACAGCGGTGATAAACTCGATGACCCACTGTTAGATTTGTCTGCCCTTCTTCTCTCTTTCACTTTTCACTGATGTTCTGAATAGATTTCCAGTGCATCATCCTTGTTTTGGGCATGTGACGTTTGGGAGCTGGTTAGCCTAAAACCAACATCCTGATGCTTTGTGAAAGTCACAGTGATTGCTGCAAGCTATAGAAATCTAACCCAAACTGGTTAATACACACAAAGTGACTCATTAGCCAAATTAGCTGATAAATCCAGGCAAGTGTGGATCCAGGGGCTTAGATCATTGTAATAGTCATAGGCTATGTCTCCTCTTCCTGCTCTGCTTCTTTTCCTTGGTGGCTTAACCATGAAGATTATTCCTGTGCATGATGGCCTACTTATAGCAAAACAGTCTCAAGTTCAGCAGAAAAAAGATACTCTTTCTCAGCAATTCTAACAAAAGATGTGGACTTAGATTTCTTTGTCTCCTTGTCTTAGATAGGTTGTGTTGTATTCTCCACCAAATAAAAATCCACACCTTGTTATGATCAACTCAGTTACATTTCTAACCATGGAGCTGAGTGGGAGACACCAGACCCTCATCTCAGCAATGTGGATTGAGTGGTAGGGGTGGTTCATTGAAAAATAAATAAATAAATAAGAAGCAATTGCCATTAACAGGAACGAATGTTGGACAGACAGAAACAAAGCACTACTCCATGAATCAGGCCTCTCAGCTTTATGCCCCAGTAAAGTTTCATAAGTAAAACTTGTGTGCTTGTGTGCTCCCTGCCCCCAGTTGCCACCTGAAACAGGGCACACTGCCCTTCTGCCAGGAACCCCTAGTTCTCCTACCCCTTTACAAACCCACCATTAGCCCCTACATCTACCTCTGTTCACCAAGTGCTGAGATCTTCCCTGAGTGCTGCAACAGTCTCCAGTGCTCTCTATGAGGTGCTCTATTTCTTCACAGGACCCTCACAGAGGAAAAATCACTCATTCATCGATGTCCCTTAACGCTGCTTTTTTTTCACGTGTGGGCATTCAAGCAGCAAGGGAGGCCTCCTGAGGTCATCGGAACCTCATGGATGCCTCTTGTCAACTACCAGGGAGGCGCCATAATAAACAGAGAGGTAGGCTGAGGCAAGGTGGCGGCTCAATTCATCATGGAACTAATAGAACATATCCATGGAGTGATCAAAGAAAGATTCAGGGAAGAGAAAAGGCATGCATTGCTAAAAATTTGTAGCAGAACTTTTTGTTTTTTGTATTTAGGGCACTAGGCTGAGACTTGAAAATGAATTAGTTTTTCGGGATCTCGTGAAACATTTCTATCTTAAATCTCAAGGAGAGGAGCAGTCTGTGTCCACTCTGCTGCTTACAACCTATGCAATAGGGAAAATTTAGATGTTCCTGCCTGATCGGGTACTTTTCTACCTATTTACAGCCAAAGGAACGGAAGAACACTGCTTCAGACATACTATTGAGTGGCCTATGGTTGAGGTCCGAGGCAGTGTGGAGCAAAGGGTTCCATGCCCAGGTGGCCTAATTAATTTCCTCCAAGGTCTTGAACTGCAACTTAAATTTTTTCCCATCACTTCATAAAGTGTCATCACTTTGTCACTCTGTGAATAAATGGAGAAAGCATATTTAGGTTAATGCTAAGGACTTATCCTACTGGAAAGGGGACTTAAGCTTTCTGATTTATTTATGGTGAGTTCAGGAATGTCATTTCTAAAGTAAAAACAACTAGAAATTAGAGCATGATTCATGCATGGTCAGACAGACAAGGTGCTTTGGAGGCTTGACCAGAACCCCCAGCCCTCTTTCAGCTACAGTAAGAACCTGGATTCCCAAAACAACTGAAAGAGTACATTCTGATTGCTTCTCTTGCTCTATGTAGGACTTAATTAAATGGCTTTATCAGAAAAATTATGCCCCCTTTATATCAAATTCCAAATAATCTGTTTCTTTGGAAACACTTATTCTCCCCAAACTGGATTACGTTGCAAATTGACATTAGATTTAAATAGGATCAAAAATATTCCCCCAGGATTAAATATTTCTTGGCTAAATATTGCCTGTAGCTTATTTTCCAAATTCTGGCAACCTATATGAAAATTTTTATGATTTTGTTTTGACCTGACATAACCACCAAGAGTTACAATTATATTCTATTTCCCAAATATAACCTGTTTTTTGATACATTCTGATTTTGTAAGTGTTTTAAGTTCTGTCTGAAATGACCTTCCCTGGCTGGTGTAATATAATCAAGTTGTTACCTTTCTGGGAAGCCTTTCTAAATCTCAGCCCCTCCCTCCTCTGTGCCTCTCAAGAAAAGTACCATTTTAAGATTATTATTATTATTATTATTATTATTATTATCACTATCAAACCTCAATTTTACCACCACAACTCAAAGAAATGAATTGCAGAAATGGATACTTACAATGCATGAATAAATAAGTTATATCTTAGAGTTACATGTTGATAGTTTATGATGACTTGTTTGTCTTTTCTCTTTCCTCCTTCTTTTCATTTTTTTCTTCTTCATTTTCCCAAGTTATTTTCCACCTGATTTAACAAAGTTTACTTATTATGTGTGTGTAGTTTACTTTGTGTATATCCCTGTAAACAGGACACAATCTCTGGCCTCATGATACAGCCATTTTAGCATCATGTGACTCTGTGCTTCATGGTGTATGTTCAACAATGATTAGGATTATGCAGGAAAGTAAAACAGAGAAAACAGAGAGAGAAAGATTTTGAATAATGTGGTCAAGAATGTTTTCACTTGGACATATTTGAGCAAATTGCTAAAAAAAAATAAGTAAAGGAGAAAACAATCTGGGAGATAGTAAAGGCCAGGAGCAAGAACATGCCCAATGTGCTGTAGAAAAGCCAGGCAGCCAGTAGGACTGGAGGAGGTGGTGAGCATAGTCCCTGACATGACAGTGAGTTAGAGATGGCCTTATATTCTCATGGTAGAAATATGATACATAATTAAATCAGTTAGCCACTACTATATGAAAGGCCTTCTGAGAACTGGCAGCTGAACACAGCAGCAATTTATTACTTCTCACGAATCTCCTAAGCTGAGCAGCTATGCCAGTCTAAACTAGGGTTGGCAAATATCAACTGGGCTTACTCATGAGTCTCAGTCAGCTGGGAAGATGGTTAATGCCTGGGATATCTTGGATGGCACCTTCTAAGATAACTTGGCTGTGTTCTGAGTCATCTTTCATCCTCCAGCAGTCTAGTTAGCTCACCTTTCTCCTCTTGGCTATCCAAGGAAAAAGGCAGAAGCATGCACAGCCTCCAGAAGGTGCACATTGTCATGTCTGTCATATTCTAGAGGCCAGCAAAATTCACAACACCAGCATAGACTTAGGGTGGGGAAATTTAACTCACTGCTTAATGGGACCTCTGCAAAATCATACTACAAAGGACATGGATATACAGAGATGAGTGGAGAACTTGCACTATTTTAGCAATAAATCAACTTATCAATCATAGTTATTCATATTCTCTCACATAAATATATCCTTACCCACTCTCAAAGAACCCTAAAGACTAATACAGTCATGGATCAGACTCAAAATCCAGCACTTTTTGATCAAATTCACATCTGAATATGGTGTCTCTTAATGAAGAGCTATGAGTCCAAAATACAGGTTCCTCTACTCCATGCCCAATATAAACTCAGTGGGGAACTGGGGCAAGGTGTGTACAATAGATGATACCACTGAGAAAGAACAAAAATGGAGGATGAGAAGATCATAATTCACAGCAATTCCAAAATCATCCAGCTGTTACTAGATACCTTGACTCTTGGGACTAAGAGTGTTGCTTGATCAGGCCCTATTCTCCCTGCAAGTGGTATGTATCCCATTGATACTCAGTGTTTTGGTACACATCCCACTTTTTTGGGCTGTGCCTTCTGAAATTAATTTCCTTATTCATCCTCTCTGGTCATTTATGAAGGTGGTATTTTATAATATAATATATACTTTGCACAATGTTTTAAACCTACTTCCAACATATTGTAAATACCTTGGATGTGACAAGCTGCTATAGAAAAATTCCCTTAATATTCTTATAAAGAATTTTTTTCCTAAAGTATTGTATGAATCCAGGCTTTCTAGAGGAACAAACATAACCAATAGAACACTGATAAATACATAAGCAGAGAAAGAATTTATTTTAGAATCATGATTCATATGATAATTGAGGCCAGAAATGCCCAAACCTGCTGGGTGGGCCAGCAGGCTGGAGATTCAGTAAAGAGCTGTTTATTCGCTCGAGTTCAAATGCCATCTGCCACTGCCACTTGCTTGGGTAGGTCAGTGTTTTGTTCTGTCAGCCTTCAAGTAATTGGGTGAGGCTTGCTCACAGTATGGAGAGCAATCTGCTTTACTCAAAGATGCCTGATTTAAAGGTTAATCTCATCAAAAAGTTCCCCCCCTAAAAACATTCAAAATAATGTTTACTACTTATGTGGATACCTTGGCCCACCCAAGTTGACATAAAATCGACATTTCAGGTGTTTATTAGATACATGTTAATTATTTAATAAGTTGTAACAAACAACCCTTCAGTCGTATCTTTGATTTAATCTTTGTCTCCAAGTCTTCATTAGGCTTGGAGAATTTTTTCCCAAGTACAATATTGAAAGAGGGCATACAGTTTTTTTGTTTGTTTTCAAAAGAATTTTTATCTCCTTTATGCTCCCTCTAAACTCCACTTACAAATTCAATAATTCCATTATTAGCTCATCTCTTTCTTTTATAATTAATATTTTTCATATTTTCATATTTTTCTTATATATTTCATATCCTTTCCTGAAATTTTTTATGACTCATGTCCATAAGATTATTAAATAAATTTTCTGTCTGCTAAGTTAGTGCAGATGATTGATTTGCCAATAGTTTCACTACTGTGCAACATAAGATGACATATTTCCCACCATGTATAGCAATTTTCTCATCATATTCCCAGCCCATATTTGTTGCTTGGACTCAAAGACATTACTAGGTATTTTATTTACTCATGGAGGGATCTCACAGAACACCACCATTTTCTATCTCAGTTAACTATTGCTGCATAACAAAAAATCCTCAGATTCCAGTTTCAAAACAAAAATAGTTTCTTATTACTTATGAATATGTAGGTTGGTTAGGAGGTCTTGCTGAATTATGTCAGGCTCAATTGACTTAATCTGATCTTCACCTATCTGTGATCTATAGTCAGGTGGTATGTCATTTTGGAGGTGTCAAAAATGCTCAAAGGGCAAATGGACTTTGTTCAAGGTTACTGCAACAGAGGAGAAAAGGAAGAGTTCAGTCTAAACTCAACTTTACTAAAGTGTGGGAGGAATTTTAAGCTCTGTGGTGAGTTAATGGAAAATACTGGAGGATGGTAAGGGGAAGTCACACATCAACTGTGTTTGCTAACTGGCTTTATCGAAAGGAGAAATAAACTGCTTACTCTTTATGACTCCAGGTACTTTTTGAGTAGGTGACAAGAAAGATAGGCTACAAAGACTGGGAGCTAGGAGTTCAGTGTTCCCTGACAATTACTTTTCAAAGGTTTGGTTCTGATTTCCTTGAGGATGATATTCTTGGGTTGTAAAATTGGCAAGAGACTTTTTTTAAAAAAAGGTTCATATGTCAAAATTACAGAAAAATAATTTAATTATGTATTTCCTGAAGAATGTGCTAAAAGAAGGATAGTCAGGAACCTAGAACCAGAAAGAAACCTGTATAACCCTGAAGAAAATATTAAGGTTGCCTTGGTCTGGGGTAACAGGATTAGGATAATTTTGTCTGACATAACTTTGTTCTGCTCCAAGTCCCTCACTATCCAATACACCAACTCAGACATGCCAAATTCAAGGGTCAGAGAGTTAAAGTGAGAAGAGGAAAGGCCTCCTGAGAACAAGGCTTGGAACTGGCATGCTGTTACTTCTGCTGCATTCTATTAACCAATTAGAGATAGAAGCATAATAAGGACAAAAGGTGGGCAATAAATTCCACCAGTCATGGTAGAGACAGGCAAGTTGCAAATCACTTTGCAAACATCATGATTGCATGGTGAGTCAGGAAATTGGGGTATTTTGGCACTAAGTTTATCACAGTGATTCTCCTTGCACAACTATAACTTAAAATTACTTTGAAAACTTCCCTGATTCATAGCAAACCAGGACTTCTCTATAACCTGAAAAGATGGATTTTATAAAAGGAATATTCTGAAGCTTTCTTCTAACTGATGGTTAGAAAACAGTACTCCATGAAATATATATCATCAGTCACATATTAACTGAGCGTGAACTTCTAAAACCTGGGGTGTTCCCTATGGTCATATCCAGCCTGTGTCACTCAGTGTTCATCACTCTGCTCAGAGTGAAGAGCATGCTGACTTGGCCACTTTTTCTAAGAGTGTCCACCTTTTCCCTTCGGTTCCTGTCTGTACTGTCTCCTTCTGCATCAACCTTGTTAAATAGACTTCTTACAGGGTTGGGGACGAAGATGGACACCAGTGGAGATTTTTCAATGAGGTAATTCATGAGACTGATAATCTAGAGTCATGCATGCATATTGGTGACTGAGTTTTTAGTAGTCATTTGCAACTCCCATAAATAAAGATGTTGGGATTTTGGTTTTCCAGGTTTAATTCTGGCTGTTGCTGGAATTTAGAACCTGTGTGCAATTTGCTACGGATCTGAAATACATCAAAAAAGATCCGTAGCAAATTATCTTCTTAGAGGGTTTGAATTATTTTTTATGACTGCTGGTGACAATTTCTATTACTCATCCCACACCAAAACAAAAAAGGCAGTGATTTTCCTGCTTTCACATCTTAAATGAAAGTAACCTTTATTCATCAATTCTTTTTTTTCCCTCATGGTCATAACTTAGACTAATAAAAGTTGATGTCACGGGTGGAAGAGAGGTAATCTGAGTTTATAATGAGAATGATACTTTATCATTCCCAACAGATCTTGGGCTCTGTGTAGGCAGTAATTAAAGGAGGGTCTCAGGACTTCTGAGGACATAAATAAGCTTCCTTGGAAGAGATCTTTATTGAAGCTCAGTGGGGACAGAACTCAGAATGGTGACAAGAAAATGTTTCAGAGATTGTGCGAGTGGGAAACTGGAGGTCTCTGCTGAGGGCCAACTGTTCTCAAGTGTCCTCAGAGCACAGTGAATCCTGGAGGTGCTCTCATCACTATTACAGAGGGGCAGAGAGACTGAGAAAAGCTTCCAATTAAATGTGAACGGCTCTTATGTGGAAGAAAGGGTTCCGCCACTATCCTGGATATAAGGGCTGCCACTGAAGCACAGGGAATGAGCAAGCCAGGTACCTGGAAGAAAGTGATTCACAGAATAGAAAGAGATTCTGACCAGGTAGAGGTGTGTGTGTGTGTGTGTGGGGTAGAATGGAGACCAAAAAAAAAAAAAAAACAATAGCATCTGAAACTGCATCTCTTTGATCTCTTTGGGTCTGAACAAAGATTCTCCCTTGCAGTTAGAAGTTTCAAGTGTCCTTCAATATCCTGGTAACGTCACTTCTTATTACAGAAATAGGATGTTAAGGAATGCATGAGAAGGCTTAAGAAGGAATGGGTTATTATCCCCTCTTCCTGTCTCTCATTTAAGACATTTAGGGAAAAAGGAGAGTAGGGAGGAGCGAATGAGATTAGTGGTGGAGAGAATGAATAAATGGAAGGATGGAAGGAAGGGAGGGAGGGAGGGAGGGAGGGAGGGAGGGAAGGAGGGAGGAAAGGGTGAGCTTGTCAAGAAGGGAGGAGCAGGGAGGACAGGAAGAAATCTTGGGACCTATGAATTGGTCCTGCAGCAATCTGACTTGCAGTCAGGTGTAATCAGGTGGAAATGAACATCACCTGTGTTGAGGGAGTAAGAGCAGAAACCATGCTCTTATTTCAGTAATTTCAGTCTGGGAGATGGAGTTTAGCATGATCAGGAGAGAAAGGGAACTGCCAAGCTGGCCATCCTATTTAGTTTTTCTTAGGACTGGGAGATGATTTTGATCTGAAGTTTTCTTGTTTATCACAAGAATTGTGAGGCCCTTTTGTAATCTGTTAGTAGTGGTACCTTTTTCTTTCTCTCTCACCCTTCATTCTCCATTCTGTTTTTCTAAATTAGTGCATCAAATCATGTGGCCTTGAGAGTATCATAAAGTTAGGCCACATGTCCCAGTTTGACACATGCTGATTTGGGCTGGGAAATAAAGAAGTTCTGGAGCAACTTCTGTGGATTGGGAGGACACCCTGACAGATCCAGGTTGTTCCACCCTACCTTGCATGTATAAATTCTATGACTCTGACAAGGTCCAGGATTTGTGCTATGGTTTGGATGTGGTTTGAGTGTGTTCCCCAAATATCATGAGTTATATGCTTGATCGCATGTGGCTATGTGGAAGGTGACAGAACCTTTAAGAAGTATGGCCAAGTGGGAAGTAACTAAGTCACTGGGGGCATTTGATGTAGTTCTAATGGACCCGGGTTAGCTGTCATTAAAAGGTTGTTATGAAAGAGCAAGACTGGCTCCTGCCCACTCTGGCTTCCTGTCTTGCCCTGTAAACTCTCCTTCTCCCATGTGCTCACAACGTTGTGATGCCACCTGCCAGGAGGCCTTAACTGGAGCTGAGCAGAGACCAGGAAAATTTCTTGAGCCTCCAAAACTGTGAGTTAAATAAATCTGTTTTCTTTATAAAGTTCTCATCCTCAGTTATTTTGTTAGAGCAATGGAAATGACTAATATAATGAAGTTTCCTCATCTTTAAAATGTGAATAAATGTATTCCTTCTAGAATCATAAAAGAGAGTGAAACACAAAAGTGCCAAACATGATTCTTGGCAATGTTTATAAAAAATCCTAAAGGAATAATGAATCCAAGTGTTAATACCTTACACTAAGGGAGAGCAAGATGCAGGATAGGGTCCTAAAAAAGAGCTTTGGTTTGGGTGACAGGAAGTCTTCCGCTAAAATCCAAGCCTTCAATGTGCCAGCTCTTTGCATTAGATTTCATTTGAAAATGGAATTAATAAAATCCACCCTGGGGCACCCATGAGAATTATTCCTGATGCTCAGAATGAGCAGCTTAATCATGAAAAGGATTATAGAAGAAAAGTATGGAGAGATAATGAGTCCATCTTGTGTCTAATCTTGACTTAGGTTAGAAAGATTGGAGTCAAAATGTGTGGTGCTCATAAAGATCCCTGATCAGGAGCTGCAGAAATTGCTGTGAATTGTTAATTGAAGTTTAGAAAAACTCTTTAAAAGTGAGATTAATGTCTAAAGGGTGAAGATGGTGAAAAACAGCATCAACTGGTCAGTGTTGAAAGCCAACACCCATTAATGTGATAATTTTTTATAAAAGGAAAAGCAAGCTAAAAAAAGAAAGAACTAAATAATTGCTTTCATCAGTAGTGTTTGCCTCTGTCAGAATCAATCTGACTTATCCTGACTAAACATGCAGCCAGACTCCAGAACTTTCTAGATTTTGAAAAAATGAAAAATTTCAAGAAACCAGGACATTTTTATTTCCTCTCCCTCCCTCCTTCCCTTTCTCCCCCAGCCCCCTCCTCTCTCTCTCTCTCTCTCTCCCTTTTCTCTGTTACAGAATCTTTATCTCTGCAGAAGATGGGTCCCTGCAATTCTTAAATGCATATATTACAGTTCCTCCCATGAGCACATACTGTGCCCATTTTCTAAGTCTTCATTCAAAACACCAAGCAAATAAAAGCCAGCAATGACTCATCTACAAGAGGTGCAAAGGATGTTTTGTCAGACAAAGCCAGAATGTCAGTTTCATCCTATGGTCACAGAGACTGTTGGGAACAAGCACATACTACAAAATGGCAATAAGAAAGAGTTGCTTAAAGGGACAAAAGCTAAACGTGGCCCTTAGCTTTCCACTTTACAGAGCAAACTTAGCATCTGGCAGGTTTTTTCACTTGTTGACTTTGTTGCAATCAGTTGACAGGGGTGGATATAATGAAGACAAGAAATGCTCCAAGTCAGAAAGAAAAAAACATATAGTCATATTCACTGCCTTTCTTAAAGAGAGGGTGACAGACTTTTCTATCGTTCTTCCCAAATTTCAACTCCAATCAGAAAACATTTTATTTTTACTTTGGGTTAAGAATTTTCTTGGAGAACCAGAAAAGAATTTTCCCACCACATCCTGTTCAGATCAAGGAGTGTAGCTGGAGGCTGTGCACCAAATCCCATTCCTTGAATGTGAAGCCAGAATTAATCCAGTAATTATCTGCATTGAGAGTTAATCAACCAACTCCTAAGTAAAGAATAAATTTCATGGTATTTCCCACCTCATTAAGGAAAATTGCCAGCTGAAATTCTCTGCCTATTCCCTCCCCAACTTGCACAGATAAACTCCTTTTTCATTTTAAAGAACCAACCTGTATGAATCTGAGACATATTCTTTTAGATTTTTGCATTGACAAATTTACAAAATGAGCTAGTTTAAGGTCCTGTAAAGCAGCATGCTGGGTAAATGAAAGATAAATGTTCCCCACAGGGGATAAACTTACTTGGAATCATAGCAGTCAATTGTCCTCTTTAGCCACCTTAGCCAACCTCTCCATCTTTCCTCCACTTTAACTCCCCAGAAGAGCTGCAATTAAGAATTATGTTAGTATGCAAATTGGTCTCTTGGGCACTGGATTGGATTAATAGTAACTGGCAATCATGTGTTGAGAGGGAATCTGAGGTTTTGTACTGACTGAATTTAGAAAGAATGCAGAGGTTAATATTATTGAATATTAACCAATAATATTAATATTATTGTTCTCATAAAGTAGAAAAGAATAATACCAACATGTATGCCATTAGGTACCTCTGGCTGTATTGAAGGAAGCCTGAAGGAGATGTTCTTTTCTCCTTATTAACATAAAATCATATGGAATATGGTTACACTAAACATGTGAACCCATGTTCAACATTTATTAAACACCTTTCATATGCCAGACATAAGCTACTTAACTTCCTTGAATTTCAATTTTCCCCTCTTAAATGGGGGTTAGTGATATTTGGGTCATGGTGGGCATTAAATGAAAAAGTGCACGCCAGCAGTTGGCCTACGTGTAAAATAGAGGAGAAGTAGCAAAGATTCTGAAATCTTTAAGGTTCTAAGATGCTAAGATTTCTAAAATCACTGAATAAAATTCACTGTTTTGCCAAGACTGTTGTGATCTGACATAAAGCCAGGTGTGACAGAACCCCATCTTTTTGCTTTGGTTCCCTGTTGATATGAGGATTGTTCTCCTTTCAGAATCAAGGTCAAGAACACTCATCCTCTCTGCTACCCAGAATGTAGGCTTGGCAGTGACACTTATTTCAGGAGCACCTTCCTTTCTGTGCTGTGTCACACAGACATGCCTGGAGGGATGACAGCACATCTTGGGGTATTCCCCAAATTGGGGAGCTGCCTCTGGAGTTGGTATGTTCTGTATCCTCTTGTCACAGCTTTAATCTATCCTTCAAGTGGCCTAATGTTGAAGATAAATGTTTCCTGGGGCCTGGGAATTCATAATGGACTGTAATTAATTACAGGTTAAGAAAATAAAACAAGAAATAATGTGATCATTTTAAAGTTCTGAACAGAAAGAGTCAAGGGTTGGACCTTAACTAATTGGTTTCCTGATAAAGGTTTCCTCCAGGGCCTTGGAGAGACCTTTTATTTTAATGAGTATTTGCCAAGACTAGAGGTTTCTCTAAGCTACTGTCTCCTGGTTCTCTCTCTCTCTCTCTCTCTCTCTCTCTCTCTCTCTCTCTCTCTCTTCATGCACACACACACACACACACACACACACACACACACACTCAAAGGGTGAGAAATCTAACCTTTGTAACAGCCTCCAAGATTTGCTACATTCAAAAGGAACATTATATAAAGTTACCCTGCAGTGTGTGGGGTGATGATTAATCAGCCCTTCTCTAGTTCTGTGCCCTTGGGGGCCCTCATTTGCATTTTAAGGCTAAAGCTGAGGCTCAGAATGGGTCAGTTTAGGAGTTTCTAAATTAGAGTTGAAACTTCCATTCCCCAAACTTGAATCTACATATAACTCTACTCAGCCTGGCAACTGAGAAATTTCTATGATTTTCTTCAGTTATGGAGTAATTTATGTTTCTAATAGTGATAAAATAAATAACCCTCTAATAACCTGAATTAATAAATTCACCATTAAAGGTATTCTCATCTTTTAAAACCTCACTGTATTTTCTAGCTGGGAGGCATGCAAAATTATACCCAGTATTTCAGGCAGTGTATGTGCTAAGGAAAACACTTCCAGCTTTATCAGTGGCTTCCTAGAGTAGTTAACTGTGAAGCTGAAATAAATAGGACTCAGTGGAGAAATGAGGTAGTCCTAGGAAACCATGTCTCCCTTTATGCAGAATTCTGAAAGCACAGATTTGTTAAGTGGTTTTAACACATGTCCACAAAGTGATTCTACGTTTCTCCAATTAAGAGTTGAATTCCACACTCTCTGACCATGGTCTGGCCTTAGTGACTTGCTGATAACATAGAATGTGGCATTCTGCATGACTTCTAAGGTTAACTCATATAGATGTTAGAGCTTTTGCCTAGCTCTCTTATGGGGCATGTGTTCTCAGAACCCTGATCCACTAGGTAAGAGGTCTGGCTATGCTGAATCTGTCATGTATGGGAGACCACCTGGAGAGACCCTATGAGGATAGAGATGACTGAGAATTCCAAAGGACTCATGTCCCAGATCTTTGAGTTTTCTCAGCTCATATGAATAAAGAAGCTTTCAAGATGACTTCAGTTGTCACCTGTCCTCAAGTACATGATTAACTCAAGCTAGGAATGCCTAGCTTAGTTCAGATATCCACAACAGCCATGAGCAATAATAAGAAACTATTATTGTTACTTACGCCCCTAGATTTGGGGTATATTATTACATGGAAATAGATAATGAAAACAAGGGAAAAGCAATAGGTTGGTCTGACTGGAGAAAAGATTTTATCATGACCACATAAGGACCTGAGTGAAGTCAAATTAGACAGTAGGATAAGTTGGGTCTCAGGGGACCTAGAATTTTTGGTGGAAAAATTCAGTTTTTTTTTTCTTTTTGACAGAAGTAAACTATTGGCATCTTAAAAGATGATTCTGGTAGAGTCACATAGATCACAACTTGGAAACAGGAGATCCATTGCCCAACAAAAATTCTAAAAGAGGGAAAGGGTAGAAATGAAGATAAAGAGACTGATTTTGAATTCCGACAGTTCCAGTTTGACTTCTGGCAGATCACATGCTCCTGCCTAGTCTTATTTTCTTTCCCTACCCTTTCCATCTCCATGTGATCGGGACAAAGAGATGCAAGTGATGGATACATGAAGTTAAAGGAATAATTTACAAAATGGGCCTATTGAGCTGACCCCCCACACTTTCTTTTCCAAGAAACAATTTACTTGCAGACCTTCCTGACTTAAGTGAACAGGATATGTCACATTCCTCAACAAACTACCTATTATCTACAGAAGAAATGAAGGCCTGAAATAATATCAGTAAGAGAAATGCAAGTTACCCTGAAGGGTGACCCTTTTGCAACCCTGGTCATACATCAGATCCCAAAACTCGGAGAGATAAAGACCATTCCTCTTAATCATAAAATCTGTAAGAATGTGTGGTTAAGAATCCAAATAGAACCCATCAGCAGGAACCAGGTGACTAGAGTTGTCATGGCAGTAAAGACCTGAAAGTCTGATATCATCCAGCTGTCAGTCAAGACTGAAGAGGTAGACCTGGACAGGACTCTCTGGAAACTTCTCCTGGATACCCAATAAAACCGAAGTTCAGGACAGGCACACTATCCTTCTCCTCTCTGAAGGGAACTACTCTCCATAGAGAGTATCCCCTCCCACCTTCCCTATCCCTTCAACAAACGAATGACTGTTTCTCTGAGTGACATATATGAAATCTTTCTGACTTGATCACAAGAATTGGGGTTTGAAGGGCAGGTCTTTGTACTGCCTCAGTTTGCCAGGAGGCTTCAGCTCTGTAACATACAGTATCTTACACTTCCCGGGCACATGGTAGGCCTTGGCAGATATTTGTTGGCAAGAGAGAAACTGTAGTTTAATAAAAATACTTTTGATTAAAGGAGGAAGAATTTGGTTCTATTTCTGGCTTCAGAAGTTACTGATCATATAAAAATTAAGTACACTCCTTGGGACCAATTTGCTTCTATTGAAATTGCAATAATATTATTAGGTTCCTGAGCTTATTGCAAGCCTCTCATTTCATGTTTAAACCACTCCCTAGACAATTTTATCAATACTCATGGCTTCTGTTATCTCATAGATGCAGAACCTTCTAAACGTAACCCCAATCTGTCCCCAAAATACTGACCAACAGATCATCTAATATCATCTTCATCTGATAGCTATGGATAACTCAGAATCAGCATGTGATAAAATGTAATTGGCACTTCCTTGTTCCAGTCTTTCTCTGGCCTCCTACTCTCCATAAATAGTTTCTAAAATGTTCTTTCTAAGGAGTCATGACCTAATCAAAAGATACAAACTTTAATGACAAAACTGGCCAAAGAAAGAGACTAACAGGAATAAAATGTTTGATTTGAGAAACTGTCTGGTAGCATGGACATTTCCTACAATCACAACCAACTCTCTCTTCCAAAAAGAATTTGGCTTGCCCACATTACCTCATGTGCCTTTCATTTCTCATTTATTAAATATGATTGAATTAATAAGCAGAAATCTCACTGCAAATTGCTGTACCTGAATCAGCTGCATCTCCAAATTAACAATATCAAAAACATTAATATCTGATCAGGATGCCCCCAAATACTGTAGATTGTATACATCCGTGTTTGTGATCAAAAATTTATTTCTATTATCTCCAGAACAATGCCTAATTTCTTTTATTTAGAAAACACAGAATATGTCTGGTGGCATCTGATTATGGGTTTTCTGGGCTCACAGCATGAGAATTCAAATCATATCTACCAGATAGGATTTAGAAGAATAACAATTTGGACTTCTGTCTGAAAATAACTGGATGACAAAAGATGGTTAGTCCATCTTTTGGCACCACAGTATATATAGACCCTCAACAAAACAGAAAAAGGTAAAGCTAGTGTCATTTTCCCTTGTTAAAGATGACCTAATGATGTGAAAAAGGACACTGGGTCTTGCCACCCTCCTTTAGACTTGCCTCACACAGTGGTATCTCTTATCAGGGAAAACACTTAGCTACATTTCAAATCAATCTCCATTAAGATTACAGCTGAGATAAGAAGTTCCCTTTGAGTCAGAATAATTAACTTTTAATTAGTGTTGATTTGATGCATTTTTTTAAGTAACAAGGAAGGAGAGGAAGACTGTAATTTCTTATTTCAGAAGCTGTCTTGAAGTCAGTGGGGTGGAGAGTTTTGAAGAGCTTCTTAGCTCTTTTCCTTAGTGGCTTTGATTTTTCCTAAGAAGCCTGAGCTGATTCACATTTGGCAAGTGGGGCGGTAGTTGGGGACAGCCTAGGTTTGTGGATGGCAATGAGAAAGTTTAGAACACAAGCCAAGCTCTATTCTGCACTATAGGAGCAGGCTTAGAGCTACCAAAGACGTGACTGTTTTCTGTGAGGTCAAACCTGCTTCTTTCTTTCTTTCTTTCTTTTTTTTTAGTTGTCAATGTGCAGGTTTGATTGGCATTGCATCTGGAGGAATAAGTCATTGATGCATGATCATGCCAGTCACTGATACACCCTACACTTGCTGTAAGTGAAACTAGTGTTCACTCAAAACTCTTAAGAAATCCATCCTATAGAAACTGGTTATAAGGAGTCCCAGATCATAACAAAAATATGGCAAAATTTCTTCTAGAGGTAGGGAAAACTGATGCATATGCACTACAAGAATGTACTTAAATGTAATGAGGGTCAAATGCTTAGCAAAAAAATGCCATTTAATAACAACCTGTAGAAAGTTTTATTTAATCCATAGAACTAAGCATAAGCCATAGTTCACCCAATTACAAGTAGTCAGAATGCTAAGATGTTATTTTAGCTCTCTAAAAGCATAGCATTTCTTGACTACCAGAAAGAGAAACTTGAGGAAGTAAACATAGGGCATGTTAAAATGGTAGAAATTGGAAGAGAAACAATGGATTACAGATCCGGCTATGCCAGAATCCTTGTTTTATATTAGCTCCCCTTCAACAAAAATTTGAAACTTGAAAAAATAGTCTTTGCAGGCACTAATGAAGAAAAAAATTTAGCAAAAACTGTAGAGTCTTTGACCTTTGTAGAAAGAAAATGGCATTGTGTGTTTTATAGGTTTTATCCTTGGGTTCCTTTCCATACTACAATGTACAGTGGCTAAAACCCATATAGAAAATTGGATGCTTGTTGGTTTTACGCATTTTGAGGGACAGTGACTGAAGCTGACAAAGTAGCCGGAAAGGAGAAAATGATCATGAAAAGTGGAAAGGCACAGTGGGGTGTCCCCAAGCTTTGACTCTGAAATCCCTTCACAGTTGTTGCAGATACTTGAATTTCACATGCCTCCAAAGAACCCAAAAGAGAGCAACAACTGCATAACTGAAAATCTAAGTTGAAATTTCTTCTATTCTCCATTACAGTGGGAAATAAAGAGAGTTTGGAGTTTGAATCCTACCAAGCGAAACAAGTATGGTAGTCACCTTGGGCTTCCCATGAAACCCCAGAAAAGCTAACCCATCAAAGAGAAGGTGAGGAGCAGGGGTTAAGGATCTTCATGAAACTAATGGCAAATCTAAAGGATACAAAATCTAACAAAGTATACCCCAAACAAGGAACAATTTCTATGTGATTAGCCAATAATTTAATTACTTATTAGAATATATGTTATTTGGAGAAAGGCACCTGAAACCAGTCTTCAATGTAGTATATTTAAAATGCTTAGCATATAATCAAAATTTATCAAGTACATAAAGAAATAAGACAAATTAAGCTAAGATTAAGGGATAAAAGCACACAACAGAAAAAGTGTTAGTGTTTCATAGGTGTTAAATTGATAAAAAAGGAGTGATTTCAAGGTGACAAACCATAGGTTAATTATTAATAATGAAAATGAAATATAAGATTTCAAATAAAAGATATGAATTGGAAAATATACAGATGGTCTTAATAGCCAGCTGGAGAAGGGAAAGATAATGGAGTCAAAAATAATGAAAAATATAGTACTGGAAATTATCCAAATTGAAAAAAAAGGGGATAAAAAGAATGAATGAAACCTTAAAACCTGAGACACAATAGCCAATGTTTAGGCAGGTGGATAACAGGATTTCTAATAAGGGAGTTAATAAAAGAAGTGGATTATTTATTTGTAGCTCTGATGATTGTTGCTAATATTGACAGGACACACCCCATGTTCTAAGCATTATGAGCTCTTACACAGTTTGTCACATTTTCTCAACTTCATGATGTAGGCATTGGTGAACACAACTTTATAGATACATAAAAAGTGACTCACAGAATTGGCTTTCCTAAGTAACCAGAGTAAGAGAAACCTAAGAATATGGCTTTCCTAAATAACCACAGTGACACATACCCTCAGTCTTCCTGATGCCTGCAAAATCTCCAAACCCACTTTACCTTTCATTGTTAAGTGAGAGCTCTATGACCTTTTCCAGGTATTCTGAATCTACTACAACTCTGTTTCCACAGGGATGCTAATCCTTACCCTTTATTTACAAAGGAGAAAGTGTTCCAGGAGCTATCACGACATAGCAACATTTTGCAGACTGAAAAAAACCAAACAGTCATGTAATATTTTTCAAGTGGTTAATAAATGCTGATGGGAATACCTTTTACTGACTTATTGGAAATTAGCATGCAACTTGACCAGTGACATCTGGAGTCAACTCTTTCCTTCTTGAAAGATCAATTACACACATCTCCATCCAGGTTCATTTTCAGTGTAGTTTGAAGTTTACATGGGAGAGTATTTAAACTATAGTTTGGCCAACATGTTAAATCAGAGTTTTACCATCCCAACTCCCCACACATATACCAGAGAGCCAATTAGTAAACATTTGCCAGCATTCCATTGATATTTATCAAGCTACCACTGAACCCTAATTTGATAACTTAACATAAGATTTTATTCCTTAATGAATACACATGATTAAAAAAATGAATCAAGAGAAAATTTTATATTCATATGCATCATGAACCTAGAGCATGTGATAGCATCAATTCATTTTCTCTCTGTATCTGGGCTCCAATTTATTTTCTCTGAATTAGCCCAATTCTCAGACAGGTTTTCCCCTTGAGATGAAAGAATTTTCAGGATGAAAGGCATGCCCACTCTTGATCTTCCCAATCACATTCTAAAAATTAGTTTATTTCCTATGCATCTGATTCTGTGGCCAAGTCACAACATTTCCTCTGGAGTTTGGAGGTAGTATCAGCTCCATCCAAAACACAACCTGATAGTAGAGAGCTCTATGACCTTTCCTCAGAGGGAAACAGGGTTAATTTTAGTAATGGAGGGATTCCAAGTTGCATGGCTACCATAATACCAGATGCTCATCAATTCAGCATGCCCATGGATATTCAGGCCAAACTATAGCATGAAATACTGTTTATCCACCAACATATAAACTTGTGCTGATAATGGTTTTCCAAGATTCTGGGGACTTTTGACCTTGCTACTACATGCAGTTCTTCTAGACTCACAGATTGCCTCTTTCACAAAATGAACATTTTTTTGCCACTAAATTATTTGGCTAGGTTGTCAACCAAATTCTTTAGTGTCAAATCTTGTCCACCTGGCATCTTAGACACTCTCTGTGCCACCTAACACACAGTTCTAGAGTAGCATGAACAAATGACAATGACCTGGTTAAAAGAAAAATAAAGGAAAGGGTAAAACATTATTATTTTTTTAATGTTACAAAGAGCATGAAAAGAAAAAAAAACTGAACAGGAGTTTAATCTTCTGTGGGTTTTCAAGTGATCTGGGGTTTAGCATGAGAAATATTAAAGGCAATCTGAAACTTTGAGAAAGAATGTGATTTTATGTTTTCATCTTATTTAAAATGAACGAGGCTGCCAGTTCTCATTTCAGCAACTATATTTTATAAAGCTATGCTTTGTAGGTTGATCCTGCTGCACACATGGATTACTGGAGAGGTACAGCTCAGCTTTCCAGAGCGGGGGAGCATCCCCTTGAGATGCAGCTAAAGAGACAAGCAGAGACAGGTAAATCTCTGGCTTTCAACTTATTTTCCTCATCTTCACTTTTCCCTCTCTTTGAACATGGTTACATTGCCATCACACATGCCTCCTTCTGTCTTGGATGTGGTTTTCATCTTCTTTTGCCCAAGACACAGCTGGTTCACATATTTCCAGATCAAGAAGGGACTCCTTTGGTCCTATGCCTGGAGAAATTTCACTGTTACAGAAAGACTGGTTAGTTCTGTATGTCGGATTAAGAGATCATCTTTCCAGTGAGCGTACCAATGCAGTTTGAAATGTTCTCTCTCAGACCTTGTTATGAAGACTTTTAGAAGCCCACATATGAATTTGTATAGTCTTTTTACTTATTTACTTACTTATTTACTTATTTCAGTGTTGGGGATTGAACCCAGTGTCTGCTAGGCAGCCATGCTACTACTGAGCTACATCCCCAGCCCTGAATTTGTATGGTCTTTATCTTCAATCTACCCTTTTGACTCATTACCCTAAACCCTGCATTTATTACCATCCCATATTTATTTGTAATTTTCCCCTTTAGCACCAAAATATCTCTTTTCTTTTTTTAATCTACCCATCTAAATGGGAACCACATTTTAAAAGCTTCTTGATATCGTATAATATACCAAACTTGTCCCATCTCTGCTTACTTGGTCCACTACTGTGACACTATAAGCCATTTTATTTATTTATTTATTTATTTATTTATTTATTTATTTATTTATTTATTTATATTAGCATAAGCCATTTTAATAATATTCATGGAAGTTTTTGTTTTCTTATCTATTTCCCATTATTATTACTAACCAATATAGTATCCAAAGCAATCTACATACTCCTTACATCCGGGCCAACTACTGTGCATTCCTTGGATATTTAAGGTTACAGTGCTATTTGTTGCTATAATGAACTTAATTCTCTCCTCGACTTTACAACA
Organism: Callospermophilus lateralis; assembly: GCF_048772815.1. NCBI lineage: Eukaryota > Metazoa > Chordata > Mammalia > Rodentia > Sciuridae > Callospermophilus > Callospermophilus lateralis. Next base: position 57,859 of record NW_027516367.1, read on the forward strand.
ACTCCATAGACTGTCACATTTTTCCAGACACTGATTTCTTAATTCTTAATTCTCCAACTTAAGTGTATTTCAATGTTGTCTAGATTGTTGGGGGGTGGGCAGGGGATAAATGTGTATATATATATATATATATATATATATATATATATATATATATATCCTCCCCCCCATCCATTCATAAGGATTCAATTTATATAAGTATACACACACACACACACACACACACACACACACACACACACAAATGCTTGGTGGCCTGAGAAAAATCAAAATTAAAAATTTGAACTATAGTTTCTACTAAATGCATACTGCTTTTGTAACCATTATAAAGGTGAATTTAAGTCAAATTATTGGTTATCAGCAATTATTTATTTGTAAGTACATGCCAATACTGAGTATTGCATAGGACTAATCTACATTCCAAGTTTTAAAAAATGCATGCCAGATGGGCTGGGGTTGTAGCACAGTGCTAGAGCACTTACCAGCATTCGTGAGGAACTGGGTTTGATCTTTAGAAACCACATAAAAATAAATAAAGGTATTGTGTTCATCTACAACTAAAAAAAATTTTTAAAAATGCACACAAGAGAGCCAAGGTAAAATTAAATGCATTCAATATCTAGACAGGTAATTTGGAACATAATTTGGTGTTTGTGTGGGTAGGCAACATGTAGCTCCAGTCTTGTTATTCTTTGGGAATGAAGATATAAAATTGTAAGATCCTTCAATGTTTCCCCCTCCCCGGAGAAGTATGTGAAATCTTTCACTCCTAAATATGAGTGCAAAAAATGTATATAATAAATAGAAAAACAAGTTTGCTTGCTGCTAGCCTGAGTTCTATGCCTTATATAATGTAGTTCTATTTAAATAGGTAGCCTTTGTATTAATAGATAAGATGAGACCACTTAGTCCTCCAGGGTCTCTAATATCTTACCCCTAAAATGGATCTAAGATTATACCATATGATTTTTTAATTCATTCAATCCTACCAAGTTCTAAATCTCTGGATTCTCATATGAAATATCATAGTATTTTTATTTGTTCTTTTTTTTAAAAAATTCAAAAACTACTTATTGAGCTATTCTTGAGCTAGATGATAAGGATAAGAAGAAAATGAAACAGATGTCTCTTATGAGTCTTTCATCTAGTGAAATAAATGATAATACATCTCAACTAAAATGAAAAATCAAATTCTTGATGTTGAGCAATTTATAGTATGATTAAGGACATGAAAACCACATAGATAGGAAAAAGACCTGAGATTCTTTTTCAAAAGCTCACAGACACGAACATATTGCCCATTAGAGGAAGGAGTAATTGGAATAAGACATTATTATTTTTTTTAATGAAAGAAAAGCCTTTAAACCGTTAAAATGGGGCCATTGTCAGAGAACTATGAGGATCAGGCAGCCTGAACTCCAGCAGTGGGAAAGCATTTGGCTAAATTTAGTAAACACAAATCTGGGACATTGGGACCAAGGCTTTGTCAGAATGCATCAGTCATCTGAGAGAAAAGATGTAAGACGATAAGTCTTTTCATATACTGTAGGTTTTTCAAATGGGAAAATGGGTTACATTTGTTCCTATTGCCCCAAGGGGTAGAATTAGCAATTAATAAATAGAAGATTCTGAGGATAGCTTTCGGTGTGTAGAAGCAAGTGAGTCTCCCATCTGTCGCACGTGGACAGGTCAGTTCCAAGAGACAGTTTCTCTCACAGAAGATACTAGAGGAGAAGACAGAGAAAGAATAGTGGGGCTGTGAAGAGAGGATCTGAGCATTAGAAGGTGAGGTAGATGGTGTGCTGGTCCACAAGTCTTCCTGCTCATCAGAACCACCTGGGAAGATTTTTAAACATGAAAACATGAAAAGAGTCTGATTCACTTGGTCTAGGGGGAGCCAGAGAACTTCTGTTTGGGGCAAGTAATTCCCAGTTATTCTGTTGCAGCCATCTGCCAGTGAAACCACTGGACTTAGTTCTGCAGAGTGCCTCTTTCACGTTTAGGATTCTCTAAAATGGCTTTTAAAGCAGTCACCTGGTTTTGATCATGCATATTGTGTGATCAGCTGTGCTGTTTGCATTTTGTTCTTTACCTTTTTTAATGCTTCTCTCTTCCATGGGACTGGTTCTCATATAGATGAGTAAAATGATGCTTTGTGAGGTTCTATAACAATGGAGTCAAAACACCACTATCCATAGTGCTCAGTCTGTGTTTCTTTGTGCTTATGGAGAGTTGTTCCTGGAATCAGGAGGTATAGGAAAGCAGAAAGGAGGTGTCCCCAGGAATGTGGCAATAACTGAGCTAGTCTTGTGATCCTTCGATCAAGTAAAGTCTTCTACTACAAATATCAATTAATTACATTGTCCAACAAACCACTGGGTACTAATGTGACTTTTATTATATATGGATAAAAATAATTCAAGAGATGGAGATAACGGGGAAGATAAAGTAAAAGGGAAAAGCTTGAGGAGAAAACACTCTGGTCTCT